>NW_007249317.1:471985-488039 GCF_000164805.1 Carlito syrichta | reverse complement strand
CACACACACACACACAAACATAAAAAGATGGTCAAAGACATAGCAGACAGTTCATAGAAGAATAAATACAAAAAAACAATAAATACTTGAAAAAAATTCAATTTTGCAATATTCCAAGAGAAAGAAAGTAGAATAAGACACCATACTTTTTCATTCATTCATTCAAAATGAACTTTTAAAAAATTATCCTATTTTAAAGATGTGGGGTACAATTCAAGATTAGGTAGATAAGTGGTCATCAAGCAGGTATAGCTTGGGCCTCTCTTTGGTTCCCACTCTCACTAGATTGAGATCAGTACCCTTAATTGATGTCTCACTACTGCCACTCTCCTTTTTTTCTTTTTTCTTTTGTGTTGAAGTCTCTGTCACCCAGGCTGGAGTGCAGTGGCACACTCACAGCCACCCCAGCATTGATTTACTGGGCTCTTGCGATCTTTCCGCTTCAGCCTTCCAAGTAACCGGAACAACAGGAGCATGCTACCATGCCCAGCTAGTTTTTTATGTACTGTAGCGAGGAGGTCTGGCCAAGTTGCCCAGGGTGGTCTCGAACCCGCGGGCTCAGGCAATCCACTGGCCTCGGCCTCCCAAAGTGCTGGGATTACAGGCTGAACCACAAAGCCTAGCCTGCCACTCTCTTCTTATAATATTATGATTAATGTTCAGGATCCACATTATGAGTGAGAACATGTGGTACTCGATTTTTTTTTTCTGTGATAGATTGTTGAGTATTATAGACTCAAAATCCATCCAATTGCCGCAAAGTCCATAATTTTGACCTTCTTTATGAATGTGTAATATTCCATCGTGTATGTGTACCACATTTTTAAAATCCAGTCTACTTTTGATGGGCAGCACGGTTGTTTCCATGTTTTTGCGATTGTGAATAATGCTGTGATAAATATGCGTGTGCAGGTATCTTTTTCATAGAATGATTTGAGTTCCTCTGGGTAATACAAAGTTTAAAAAATCATAATAGTAATTTTTAAAAACTTTATACTGTCAAAAGTTCCCCTCCCTCTGTTCTACTATTCCAAATTTCCTTTCTCACAAGTAAGAAATTTCCTTTCTCTACCAGCCACTAGCTATCTTTTTTAAAAGATTCTTTGCATACACAAGCAAATGTGTAGATATGTGTGTATATTTATAATTCATACCTTCTTAATATTTTAGCTTTATTATTTTGGAGGTAATTTTACATCCGTACATATAAAACTGACTCGTATTTTAATTACTGCAAAGCGATTGTAGTTGAAATTGTGGTTACTTTTCATTATCCCTCTCCTTTCCTACCTCCTCTATGTCACCGCACTGAAATTTGAGTGGGACCTATGTCCCCGCGGGTGTATATTGCACCAGATCAAAAATGATTGTTTCAGTATGTACAAATAACTCACGTTGGTTCGACCAAAATAAACCCAGGTATTTTGACAAGTCAAGGAACTGCTCTCTCTCTCCATGAGATGAAGAAGCACAGAGCATCTGCCGATCACACATGGAGTCAGAGCTGACAAAGGAAGAGCAGAAAAACTAGGTATTTGGGGACACTCATTAATACAGGTTTATCAGAATTTTTGCCCATCAAAATGTTGTTCCCAGAATCAGTATTTAATGCTGGTAAAGCTATAATAGGCTAGGCACCTTTGACTACTTCTGTTAAGAGTGTTTCCTTTTCCCTACAACCTTTCTGGAAAGCAATCAGGCAATATGAATCAATAACAAGTACATTCTTTCTGTCCTGTTATTTCCACTTTGAGGACTCTAATAGGGCAAAAATTTTAGAGAACAGGATAGAGAATTTTACACGAAAAAGTATTGAATTATTATTTGAAAGAAAATACTGAAATTAAAAAGACGAAAATGGTAATAAATTATAGCTTATCCATATGATTAATATTAGTCAGTCACTAAATATCATGTTTTGAAAAACAATTATAGTGCAATGTTTCTGATATAAGATTAAGTTATAAACAAGCACTCATTTAAAGTAACATACTGATTTTAAAAGTATACACACTCATACTCACAAACATATATATATACATGCATTTCTCTGTATTTGGTATATATGTATATGTAAATGTTATTTATTTATATGTGTACATAGGTAGCAAAGGATTTATGCGCCATATATTCATTTTTTTTCTTGCTTTGGTAGAATAAGTAGTGATTGATTCTTAATTTCTTTTAATAATCTTCTTCAATTATAAATTTCATGTAATGGACACATGTTATTTTATATTCAGGAAAATGTTATGTTCTTTTACCATCCCTTGGCTTTAGCTTGACAAGGCGTTTGAATTCATAATTAATTAGAGAAAGGGAAGATGACTTCTGGTTCATGAAACTTTCAACATGAATAAAAAATGAATACTTTTTCTAGCTTTTCTGAAATGCTGATCTCTCCACTCTAGACCCTTAATTTACTAAGTTGTAAGCAATGACAATATTCACTACCTATTGCAAACTCCTCTGTTCAAGGCTCATTCAAATTTTTAAAAATAATTTAACCTAGCAATATGAAATTCCAAGGCAATGCACACATTTGAGATGTTAACATCCAAAACGCAGATTTATGTTAATAAATAGTCTGATAATTCATTCAGCTGTGTTCATGCTTTCATTACTAGTCATATTATATACCACAGTAATTAGCAAAACAGATCATTTTTCTTGCAGTGAGGAAATAGACATTCACAAACAAATATAAATTTTATCTGTGACGAATGTCACTAAGGATGAAAGGCAGTGTAAGTGAGGTAGTTAAACTACGAACTCCGGAGTTAGATGCCTGGGATTGATCCCAACTGCCATGTACTAATGGTGTGACTCCCATCGAGTTACTAAACCTCTTTTGTACTCAGTTTGCTAATATGTCAAAGGAATTTTCAAAAATATTTCTTTTATAGGATTATTAATAGTATTGAGTGTTTACACTGTAATAGTGTGTGATATATAGTAACCTATAGTAACCAGATGTGTCATAAAAAAGAGAATTATGTATATGTATTGAGACAATTTAAGGGGGGTTGTGACTGAGGTGGTCAGAGGAGGCTTCTCTGTGCAACCAGTGATTGAGTGGCAAGAATTACCTATGTGAAGACACCGGGTGAAAGAATTGTACAAGATCTAAGTGGAACTTGGAAAAAAGTGAGGACAGATCATGTTTATCCACATCAAATATTTGGGTTTTTATTTTACTAAAGTGTTCCATGGAGGAGGTGACTTGATTGAATTTCTGTTTGAGAGGGGGAACACTGACTGACTGTGGGGTAGAGACTGGGAGAGCACAAGTGGAGGTGAGGAAAAGTCCGTAAGGAAGCTACCGCAATAATCTAAGTGAGAGACAAGGTGTTTTGAACCAGGGCAGAGACAGTAGGGAAGAAAAAAAAGAACAAATTGGAAAACTGCTGGGAGTCAAAAAGAACCTACGCAGGCGGCAGATAAGATATTGGAAGGGAGAGAAAGAGAAATGTCCACGTCCAGGTTAACTCCTAGATTTCTGAAGCTACAGAGACAGGATCACTGGGGGGAAAACTAGATTTGGCAGATAGAGCAATGACACTTTCAAGAAACTACGGGCCAGGTTCAGTGGCTCAGCCTGTAATCCTAGCACTTTGGGAGGCCAAGGCGAGTGAATTTCCTGAGCCCGTGGGTTCGAGACCAGCCCAGGCAACTTGGTGAGACCTTCACTACATGGCTGTAGTTCCAGCTACTTGGAAGGCCGAGGCGAAATCGCTGGGAGCCCAGTAGGTGGGTGCTGGGTTGACCGTGAGCATGCCACTGCACTCCAGCCTGGGTGATGGAGTGAGATTTCAACTCAAAAAAATAAAAAAAAAATTTTAAAGACCAGTGAGTAGATTCATGAACTCGTTGGATCCGTTGGAAACTGGATTTTCGTCAGAATTCCACTTATTACCGGACCTTCATAAACCACCATTGTAACAGGGTAACCATGAGGATGCTTTGGTTCCCTAAGAAAATCATTTAGCTCCTGCCCATGTCTAGTAGGCTTCAAAATGTCTGCATATTTCTCTCTCCTCAGTGTATGGTCATCTGAGCAAATGACATAGGTCTTTTGGGGGAAGAACTGGGAAAATCATTACAATATGCAGTTGCCAGAGAGTTGCTGTGACTTTCCTCCTAGGAATGAGGCCATTTTTCAATCAATGTGTTCCAGATCTGAAAATTGGCTCAAGTCCAAGAACGAACTTTGTGGGATTTTGGCTTTGTATTGTGCTGACTACCTTCAGAATCCTGTTCCTCTTTTGTACCATCTTCTGATTGTGTTAAAAACACATCTATTTTGCCCCTAGGGACATTATACTCTAGTAAGTCTTCTCTGCAACATCTTAAAATGTTCTTAAGGTTTCTTAAAATGCTAAACATACATGTCCCATATGAATTAGCTATTGCACTTTTAGGTATTGGTATTCACCCAAGAGAAATGAAAGCACATGTTCATACCAAAACTTGTGCATGAATGTTCACAACAGTTATATTTGCAGTAACCAAAAAACAGGAAACAACCAAAATGTCCATCAACTTGTGAATAGATAAACAAACGATTGTATATTCACACTCAGCAACAAAAGGTACTATTATTGCATAAAATTAATTAAAGCATAAAAATTATGAATGAGTCTAAAACATTATTCAAAATGAAATCAGTCAAATATAAAAAACTATAAATTGTACATTTCTATTTGTATAACTGCTGAAAGAGGCAAAACTAAAGTTTCAGAAAGATCTGTAACCATCTGATACTAGAGATTAGAGGAAACAGATTTCAAAGATGCTGGAAATTTTTTACAGTAATAGAAATATTTTATATCTTGACTTTGATATAATAACTGTATATAATTATCAAAATTCATCAAACCATACACTTAAGTTGGATTTCATTGCATGTAAATTATGTCTCAATAAATCTGAAGAAGAAAGGATGCTTTGCTAAGCACTAGGGAAATAAAAATATATAAGAACCATATTCCTACATGCAAACCATATATAATTTACTAAGCAATGGAAAAATACACACAAATATGTTTAATAAACATATAATGTGAAGCATGCCATGGGGAAGAGCAAGTGCTGTAAGAATTTAAAGAAGGAAGAAGGTAGGTCACCTCCATCTGGGGAGCTCTGACAGAGCTCAGTGGAAGAGGTAGCACTTGAGTTAAATCATGATAGATGAGTTAGATAATTAAGGGAAGAAGAAATTCCAGAACTGGATGAGAAAAGGTATTTATATTTATATTCATTATTTACTTATATTTGTATTTATAAATACTGAGGAATGTACTTTGAAAATGTTACCTGGGACATAAAAATCATGTAGAATATTATGAGGGGATAAGGCAGTGAAAACCAAATGATACCAAGTCATAAACCTTCAATAATTATAGACTATAAGCTATAGATGCCACTGAGAGCTGTGTTACCAGAACTTTGCTTCCAATGAAGATTATACCAGTAAGTCAAGAAAGGATAGGTTAGACAAGAGATATGAAGGATTGGAGGAGACTAGGGCACTATTAGATAGTTTTGGAAGTTTCCAATTAAAAATGCTGACATGAAGGTGGAATAGAAAGCAAATATATATGAGAGTCTGGACAACAAGAAATTGGGTGCTGACTGGATATGCTGAGGAAAATGAAAGATGACAGAGATGATCCCAAAGAATGTGTTGCCTTAATAACAGTAACATTAAACAAAATCATTGTCAGAGTTTCTGAAAATTAAAGAACAAGGTTTGGAAAGAGATCATTGGATTAGGTGATTACATTGTCACTGAATGAGTAGTTATAAAATGCCAACTCTGCACCAGTCAAGATATACAGAAGATACCGTGAAGAACCAAATAGATAGAGTCCCTGATCCCAAAAAGTTTGTATTTTTGTTTAGAGAGATAGACAATAAACACATAAACATACTTGCAGTAAATCCTCATTCAAAATCCTCAACAAGCTCTTGAAAGCTACAACTCTAAGCAAAACATCTAATGAATCCCATTTTACCCTAGGAGAATGCATATACAAAAGAGTTAAGTTCCTACAGCATATTTCTGGTCAGAAAAAAAAAATCACCAAACTTCTAAAGAAAGATCCAAAATGCCTCTAATATTAAGCATTTAAATAAATGTGAATGATACATACATTTATGAAAGATTAGTAAACACAAGTAAGATAATTTGTTAAACAATTGGTGAAGCAGTGAGTGATGTCGGTTGATAGTGGTGGTGGGTTAAACAAGCAATAAATATATGAAAAGTGAAAACTGTAAGGAGCTCCTCCTAGCACCATGGAACTCAAGAACAAGTAATAACAAACTGGACATGGTGGGCTTGCTGAGCACTTTTGCACCACACCATTTATTGTCGTGCATTTGTACAATTATCATTTAGCTTATGCATTTTTATTTTACAATAACCTCCATTCATTCATTCATTTTCCAATCTGCTCATGCCAGCTCAGGGGCTCAGGTGACTAGAACCTCTCCCAGTAGTTCAGGGTGCCAGATAGGAACCAATCCTGGACAGGTAGCCATCCTATAACAAGGCGGGCTCATTCATACACACCCACACTCACTCATTCTGGGATTATTTATTTGTTTGTTTGTTTATTTAGAGTTAGGATCTCACTCTGGCATCCAGGCTGACGTGCAATGACTTGATCATGATGATGGCAGCTCACCATAGCCTTGACCTTCCGGGCTCGGGCAAACACTCCAAATCAGCATCCCAAGTTGACTACAGGCACATGCACTATGCCCAGTTAATTTTTTGATTTTTTTTTTTTTTTTTTGAGATGCCCAGGCTTATCCTGGGGCAATTTAGACATGCCAGCTCACCTAATGGGCACAGCTTTGGGATGTGGGAGGAAGTCAGAGTACCTGAAGAAAACCCACACAGACACAAAGAGAATCTGCAGACTCTACACAGATAGTAGCACCAGCCAGAAACTAGGTTTTTTGTTTTCTTTTCTTATCAGCATCTTAACAAAGTGACATTGAACAAAGCAATATTATTCAAGGACATGCAATATATATGATTTTTTAAACTAGATAATCCATTAGAGTTAGGAGACTGTACCTTCAAGAGAGCATTTTAGGAGACTGTACCTTCAAGAGAGTATTTCTCCCAAAAGAGTGCTAAGAATCAAATTTTTTTTCCTTTAATTTTTTTTCATTTTAAAGATGTGGGTTACAATTCAGGGTTAGGTATACAAATATTTATCATGCAGGTACCCAGGAATCAAATTTTAAGTGTTTCTGAAATCAGCAAGCTATTTAAAAATGGGAGTGATAAGCAGAGATCACTACTAAAGAAGAAAGAGAAAGTCTCAGTTTAAAGAAGAGATACAAGTATGTTAATGGTCGGAGAGAATGAAAGCTATTAGAACATTTGAAGATGTGAAGTAAAGGAAATAGTTAATGGAGTGAGTCCTAGAAAGGGGAGAAGATCGTGAGTCTAGGATGAAACATTAGTCTTAAGAAAATAGACCATCTTCCTTCATTTTAAGGACTAATAATTTATAAGAACAAAGAACATGATAGGTGAAAATACAGAAAAAGTGTAAGGTGGGAAATATCTGAGGAAACATGAGTTGGAAAATGATTTGGACTATTTTTCGCATAGTTTTGCTACTCTTGGTAAAGATAAAAGAAAGAGGCTATAGATGAGTTTCTAAGTCTGAGAAGAGAGAGAAAAAAAAAATTCTCAATGGCGGCTATGAGACGTGTAACTATAACCCATAGAAATTGGTTAACATAGTTTGTTGAGAGCCCATCAAAAGTTACAAGTCATACATTTCTGGTGCACCTGATCAGCATGACTTTCTCTAACAATCGAAGAGCAAAGAACACAGAAAATTTAGGTTATAGAGAAAAGTTAGTTTATTAATTTCATGGGAAATATATAGTAGAAAGTCAAGGATATTAGGTATTAAAAGTGTTATGAATGAAATTAATTTCAGGGAAAAAAAAGAAAAATCAGAATCAGGAGAAAAGTCATGATCAGTCCATGATAAAATGGCAAGCTGGTGTTGAATAAGGCAGTTAGAAAAATGGGCAGTAAGGCAATTGTGGGTGGAAAGCAATAGCAGAAACTAGAAGGCAGGGTTACAGGAGTCCTGAGAATTAATATAATCAGAATTAGGTGTTAAGACTTAATTTAAAATATTGTACACAATAAGGGTTTAAAAAGATACTTTTCAAATTTTAATCCACCATTTATTTACAGATCTCTATGTGAAATCTTAAGGTGCTAATTAAAGCCTTGATAAACATTTGCATATAGTAATTTCATAATTCTTCAAGGAAATATGGAGAGGCACTTCATCTTTTGAACACTGTCTATCTTTGCAAGTGATTGTTATTAATGTGAAGTTATAGAAAGGAAGCTTCAGATATCTGCTCTGTGCTGTTGGCAACAGTTTCTTTTTGGCCAGAAGAGAAGAAAGATGTGATTGGATTATAGACTGGACGAGCCCTAAATTTGCCTCATGCTATATTTATGATGATTAAATTGTGGGTTTTTTTCCTCCCCTTAGGCTTTGGTGACCAACTTGAGAAACAAACAAAAGCTAAAGAAATAGAAAAGAACATTTTCTTCTAATGTTCTGCTTCTCAGTAGAAACAAATGAATTTTTAAGAGCTATATTTTTTTGACTAGAAGAAACAAGACTCTGGCAAGGCAGCAGGTGGTTATCGTTTTGAAACAGAAAAAATAAACACAAATTCCCATACTTAGAGTTCAAAGTGTTTCTTTGAATTTAGTCCAACTGAGTATCAATGTCTCTTGAGTATTGGTGTCCATGGGTAAGCTCTGAAATGCTAATGCAGTGACTGAATGCATCACTCTGGAACACAGAGTCAAAATCTTGAATTGCAAAATAAGAAACAAAATATCTTACCCTCTTTTACCCTATAAAAGACATACTTTAGAAAGCCACATCCATTGGGGAACACCCAATGGAAATATTGCAGCGATAATAGAACTAAAACATTTTGTTATACCAATTCCCTGAAAGGTTTATTTCACTCTGTGAAGCATAATCAGCAGTCCTGAGGTCTCCCAAGAATAATCGTTCTGTTTTAGATGAATTACAGAATATCAGACTGGCTACACTACTCAGTCCAATTTGGTCACATCACTATGAACATGACATTTGTTTCATTTATTTTCTTCTACAATGGGAGATTCTCTCTCTCTCTCTCTCTCTCTCTCTCTCTCTCTCTCTCTCTCTCTCTCTCTCTCCCACCTCCCCCTTTTCTGGAAAGTAGACAGAAAATTCCTCTTACTGTAATTTGCAAAATTCTTCATGGTCTGCTATGATAGATATAAAATGGAAGCAGATGAATCAAGGCCTCAAAATTACATAACACCAGGAAATATCATTAATGCAGAACACAATGCTGTGTCCCAGGTGGTGTCATTCACATTATATTCTATTTTGTGCAACATGGTGGCCCTGTGGGGAACAGAAGACAAATGAGTTTGTCAGGTAAATGGGCATGAGCAAATATTTGCCATGAGGAACAGGTTATTTATTCATCGTGAAATATAGTTAGAGCTAACACTTACATAGGTACCAACTTGTGCGAGGTACTCTTTTTAACCTATGGGGAAAATAATATTATTTTACACATGAAGAAACTGAGATAAAGAGAGATTATGTACCTTGCACAAGGTCATAAAGCTAATAAGTGACAGAGCCAAGATTTGAAACCAGATAGTATGCCTTCAAAATCTAGGCTTATCTGCTTATTAAACAGTGATTTTGTTTCTTCCTTTAAATGAAAGGAAAATAACAAAGAAAAAAAGTTCACGAGTTCTACAATGAAAAGAACATTTGGTATAATACTTGATTTATTATCCAGGATTGGTTTTTCAAAAGCAATCACTGGATATATTTTCTACTAACTTTTAAAAATATAAGATAAAATAAATTGACAGTGGCACCTGAGAGCAAATTTAATTATGCAGCAATTATTCCTTCCCTCATAATATGACATCAAATCTGTACAAAACATAAACAATAAAACAGATTTCTTCAGTGATAATTATCACAACCTACTTTCAATTTATTTCTCATCTCTTTATTTTAAATAAAATAGTGAAAGAATAGAATGGGCTTTACTGGGTCATAGGTTTCTTTACTTTTAACACAAGGATAAAGTTGAAATGAATGAAAGATAAAAGGAAAATATATGAAAATCTAGATTTATAAGGGATAAATACACCAAATATCCTAGAAGGAGGATAACTACTGGCACACTTATTCTTCTATTGATCTTATTCCTGTGCTTTCTGATGATTTTGTATCTGATTTTTTCTTACATGATAATGTCTAATTAAAGTAAAATTTTTAAGAATATAGGGGGAACTACTTACAGTGTGTTACACAGAAATTTTTTAATCATAATTTGGGTTTATCAAACACATAAACTATTTTCCTTGAGTTGAAATAAAGCCTTTCTGATTTAAATGTACCAGGCAACTGCATAGCATAGTTTGTTCCCCCAGATGTATCTTCCACTTGACAACTTTCATATATCATTCTCAGATCCTGACAGATAACATGATTTTAAAAATTTTACAACTGAGCTAGTAAGATACGTCAAGGCTTATATAAAAGAAACTCTGACAATTGGTAAAAGGCTTCTTAATGAAATGAAACCCACTTATACCTGAAATAGCAATTGTTAAATATTGCAAGATAAAGGTATTTGAATGGAAATTGCTTGGCAAAGCAAAAGCAGCAAACACACTTTAGGAGTCAGCTTGGTCCTACTATTTCAAAATGAAAGTCACAAATAAGAATAAAGATATTATCTTCAGAGAACAAGGGTGAAAATTTCCATCCTGAAAGCTCTTGAGATAAAACGATGTTTCCTACATGTAACTAGGTTTAAAAGTGCCAGAAAGTAAATACATTAAAAGGAACTAAACTATTTGTAGAATTTATTTTTAAGATTTACTGGTGGCTGTACAGAAAACTTTAATATGACAGACTACTAAAGCCACTGTCTGGAAAGCTGAAGAACCACATGATTGTTTCTATTGATCAGAAAGAAAAGCTGAGGCTGCATGCAATTTATCTACTTTATCTTTATAGAATAGCACACAACAGTATTGAAAACATTAATATTAACACCCATATTAATGTTTAACTTAATAATTAGTATATGCAGATACTTTAGGAGAGAGTGACCCCAGAGTCCAGATGTGGGGAAGAGTATACTCTGTACACACAGGTGGGTTTTCTAAGCAGCAAGTCAAGGGACACCGCTTTTCATATAAAAACTGTTGGTGTGTATATTAGGAACTATGCAATATTTGGTTTTTATATCACCTTTTATTTACCTAACAAAATTCACATGGTATAAAATATGCATTAAAAGGGAAATTTTAGTCAAGCTTGAAGAGCAAATTTGAGAAGCAAAAAAGACCGTGTGTGTGTGTGTGTGTGTGTGTGTGTGTGTGTACTTACTCAATTTATCTTTCTATTGGTCTAGCTGATCCCAGGAGGATAAGCGATGTATGACTTAATAAAGGGATGTAATAACAATAAGAGCTTTTCCTCAGCCTTTGCACTAGCTGGATTTGAAGGTCGGTGTGATTTTACCAAGAAATGCTGCCTATGAGAATCCATGGTCGAACAAAGATTAGCAGCAAAATAGAAACAAAATAGGAAATAAAGAAGTTGACCACCTCTGTTCCTTGTTCCTTTTACCTTTTCCTATCTCCTTACCTAAACCTACTTCCTTGAGTTTTGTGAACCAGGAATCAGTCGTTAGGGTTTTGTTCTTTTGTTGTTGTTGTTGTTAAAGTAACAAAAAGCTACTTGGGTTATTTCATCTGGGAGAAAAACAAGTTGACTATAAGAATGCTCAGTTGAAGAACTGAGCTACTTTGCAAAATATTATTTATCTATATCTCTTCATCCCTGTTTCTCCCTGCATCTCTCTCTCTCTTAAACTCTCCATATCTTTTCTACTCCCTTATAATTTTAGTTTTACATGTCACTTCAGTAGCTACAGTCCAAGACAAGAAATGTGGTTGGCTCAATTCATTCTTTTGTGTGTAGCCTTGTTTCATAAATATTTGGTTGTCATTATTGATTGAATTGTGTCTCCCAAAGAGATATATTGAAGTCCTAACCCTCAGTGAATGGAACTCTATTTGGAAATAGGTTTTTGCAAATGCAATGAAGATGAGGTCATTAGGGTGGACCCTTAATTTATTATGACTTGGTGTTCTTCTAAGGAGAAGATCTGGCACCAACACAGGGGGAAGATGGCTATGTGAAGACAGAGGCAGAGATTCGAGTCATGCTTCTACAAGGCAAGGAATGCTTAGGGAAGAAGGAAGGAAGGATCCTCTCTTAAAGCCTCTCTGCCAACACCTTCATTTTAGACTTCTAGTCTCCAGAACTGTGAGGGAATACATTTCTGTTGTTTTTAAGCCATGTAGTTTGTGGTACTTTATTACAGCAGTCCCAGAAAAGCAACGTAGTCACTTTAGTCAATTATTCAACCCTGATCCAAGTATTCGGAGGATGTTGCACATTTCAAAAATGACACCTTTACCCTTTGGCTGCGTTTGTGGGAAGACTTTTTTCCTTAGATTTCATAAGAGCGGGTAACTGATATCCATATCTCTTGTCAAGAACATACCTAGTGGCTACTGCTAATAAAAACCTCAAAACACAAAAGCAAAAATGGGTGTGTTCCTTCACATTAGAGATGCATAGTTTGCTCTCCATTTTTTAGAAAAAGGGGAATTTCAAACAGAAGAACAGTCAGTTCTATATTTTAAAACTGGAGCAAGTGATGTTCTTTTAAATGTCTTTTTTTCCCTCTTACACAAGTTCTAATACTTTTCATTTTAAAAAAATCTAAATACAGGAAAAATTTTGTACTTAACATTACCATCAGTCATCATTTCTTGAAGTTTTCTGATCTCACTAGCATCTTGGAAGATGCTATAACTATATTGCACTGGGTAAGAATTCTCCCATCATTCACTCCAGAGGTGAACAGACATACCAAATACAACACTCCTCTTTCAAAGGGATTTTAGACATCAAGGTGGCAACCTTACCCTCAAGTGACAAGGCAACCACAATATCGCCTGGTGTCTATGTTTCAGCTAAACCAGGCATTCTCCCTCTGAAAGCCTAAAACCCACGGTCATCATAACCTCAGAGAGATAATACCAATCAACTACACAAACCATAGATATTCACAGAGCTAGATCTCCAGATTCCTCCAACCTCAAAAGACCAAGGGAGGGAAATGTCCTCCCAGACACTCCTAGCCAAGTTTAATATCCTTCAATGTTGTCTGGTCTGTGGTGTGTACCTAATATCTTTTAGAAATTAATGGAGAGACTCCTGGAAGTTGTTTTGTTGTCTTTTTTTTGACTAATATCAACATAACATGAAAACATATTTCTCTGATCTTACCATCTGTACAACTCTAGTCTGAGTGAAATCTTCATTGACTATGGCAGCTTTGCCTCCAGGCCAAGTCTGAAAATTATCTTTCAAGACCACTGTCGATTATGAGGGAAATTTTCCAGAATAAAGACACGCCACAGTTTCTAGGTGTTTGGGGAGATCCAGGCCCTCGTCCAGGTCCCAAATGTTCACCTGCCCAAGTTCTTCTCCTTTGAGTGGATTCTGATGAAGGGATTTCCTTCTATGTTCATATTCTTAATTCAACTCTTTATTTGTCCCAATAAAAGATCTGTTTAACAAGTAAAGTAGGCTTGACTGGTGTTTGATGGTTGTGATGGTCTTGTGGAAACTAAATATTTTATTTACCCCTGCTTTTAGCATCACCAACCCCAACCCAGTTCGGCTGTACACTACCCATATTGACAATTCAAAAATAGCAGTGTATATTATTCTATCTAGGAGGATATCACTTCTAATGATCTGTTAACTTCCTTGTTCCTTCAGTAAATGGGTCTCTGCTAAAGTCAATGTTAGCAGCAAACACATGTGATCAATTATAGCACCTTCAAGGTATGGAGTGCCACCCCAAGGAACCTGGTGTACTGTGAAGACGCGTTAAGACCTTCCTCTGCCACTTGGAATAATTGAAAAACTCAGAATTTCATTGCATGGTGGTAGTTCACAAATTGCTACACAAATGCCCCTTTCTGGAAGCAAAAAGCAGCATGATAAGAAAAAGGGAATCCTTTCTGCAAGTAAATCTAGATGCCGAGACCAGCATAGGTCTGCATCCCTCCAGCAACTAGACGCACAATTATGTTACCACTGCACAAATGTTTAACAACAATAGGATGAATGTGAATGTTTTCTGGGGTCCCTACAGGCAAAGAACGAAGCTGGTATCCTGCTCTTTAATAACAAGACACAACATATTTTGTCATAGGCCACAGAGACACATGCTGCATTGTGCCACCCTGCTCAGCCCTCAGAACCATTGAGATGATCCACAAAACTCACAATGACCTTGTTCCCACCAACACATACTCACAATTCTGCTATCAACAACAACTCTTGTGTGAGATCAAAGATAAAGTAGAGATGCTGACACATCGTTTCCTGACCTTCCAGTGCCCATATATCCCCCCAAGATTCTATGCCAATAGACTTTATCTAATCCACTAAATCATTTCTATTTGTAATGGATGATTCCAGCATGAAAAAACAATGGTCCATTTCAGCCCTTACCCTTCCAATGGTGGGCTGGATTTAGTTTGCACCAGCTTGCCAGAGCCAAGAGTTAAATTTTTTAAAATGTCGTGAACCAGTTGACTTCACACTGGAAGCTTAAAATCAGCCATCTTAGGGGTATTTACTGAACAAACATCATCAGCAAATACTACAAGAAGGGTCTTTCTTTTTTCACAGAGTGCTGCTGAACATTCATCAGAACACCACTGACTCTGTTCCACCCTTGCCTGCGCATCAACCAAAAAGCCCTCGTTATTCTTAAAGAGGCATTCTACCTTTTTTCACTGTCCAGCCACTTAAACACCAAGTTCCAGCTTCTCAATGCTTTCCATCAGAATCTACCTGTTTATCATCCTCCCCCTGCCACAGAACAACACAGAAACAAAGGCAATCAACTGTTATACTTCCCAGCAACAACACATCTGGTTCACACATCAGGGAATTCATTTCTTATCATCTGTGATACCCTAAAGTAGTAACAGCTATTATCACCACGATCAATTTGCAGCCCAGCCCCACTTCCTACAGATTCTCCAAAAGGAGTCACAAAATGCTCTTAAAAGACATTAAACTTAAAAGTGAGCATTTGAAAATATTTAGTGATAAGTATTTTAATCCCAGACTCATTCAAAAGGAGCACATCCCCCATAAGAAATACAGATTAAGACTGATTCCTTAGACAAGCTGCTTCTGCAAAGTCGAGAAGAGCAGCTGTGAATGTTGGCTTCCGTCCAGTTTGATAAGTTGGGGACGGTCTGCTGCTGTTCATGGAAATTTTAGTGTTCACAACTTCACTCTTTAAGATCTATAACAGGGATTGTTTATCCCTCGTGGTTTTCAATTGATTTCTCTCCCACAGAAAGGGAAATAAACCTTGTTCTAAATGCAAACCCTTCCAGAATGCAATAATAATACAAATGAATAAATTCTATTTTTTTATTATTTTGATAACTATACTCCTTTTTCCCTCTCTGCTGTGTTTGTATGTTTGTGCCTAATAAGACAGAAAGAAATAATCATAAAAGGGCCTATCTATCACTAAATTGTTCCTGAAAGGTATACACAAAATGCTATATCAACTAAAAAAATAAAATAAATAAAAGCCATCCTCACTAGCTAGTCATAATGTATAGATTTCTATCATTAAAGAGGTAGTCCTTTGGTTTAAAAAGGACTATGTGGCCGGGCTCGGTGGCTCAGCCTGTAATCCCGCGCCTTTTGGAGGCTGAGGCGAGTGAATTGCCTGAGCCCGCGGGTTTGAGACCCGCCTGGGCAGCCAGACCTCATCTCTACAATAAATCAAAAAATCAGCCGGGCGTGGTAGCGCATGCCTGTAATTCCAG
>NW_007249317.1:400684-471958 GCF_000164805.1 Carlito syrichta | reverse complement strand
CCCAAAAAAAAAAAAAAAAAAAAAAAAAAAGACTATGTGAAACTATTCACATATTAATATGAATCAAATTATCCAAAATTTGATAAACATACTTTCTTTATCCTACAATCTTTACTGAGTACACAGAGTTCATGAGACCCTGGACTGAATTAAAGGAATATATACATAAAGCTTAGACTTGATCAAGAGAGATCTTCATGAAGGGATTGTTTATCCTTCTGTTTTCAACTGACTTCTCTCCCACAAAAAGGGGAATAAACCTTGTTCCAAAAGTAAACCTTTCCAGATTGCAATAATAATACAAAAGAATGAGTTATATTTTTTATTATTTTGATAACTGCACGTTTTTTGCCCTCTCCCCTGTGTTTGCATGTGTGCCTAATGAGACAGAAAAATAATTACAAATGGGCTGATTTATTGATAAATATTTCCTGAAATTTCTCCCAAAACACAAAATGCTATTCTGACTTAAAAATTCCCTTACAACATGGCTCCTTCTAAATTGTCTGTGATGATGATGATGAGAGTGGGACACGTTTATTTCATGGTGCAAGGTAAGATGTTAGCAAATATGCCCAAGATCGCACAGCTAGTAAGAGACAGAGCTCAGAGTTAAGCAGGATCTGATTCTAAAACTCTAGAGTCTTCTCTACATTATGTTGCTTAGAGCAAAAGAAATTAGGAATTAATATCTGGTAATATTCAACAATCCCAGGAAGTATGGCACATCTTTGTCCTGAATGGCACTTACTCCAGAATATTAAAAAATTTTACCTGGTGTTCTGCACAAATTCTTGGCAAGACAAAACATGACCTAAAAATTATACTTTCTGTTTTCTGAAACCCATATATTAGGGATTGAAAGAAAGAGATAATTATAGTTTTCATTTGATAGTACTTGTATTATATTTTATGGTTACTATAAACTAAATGGTTTAAAGTAATGGAAATGTATTCCCTCACAGTTATGGAGACAGAAATCCAAACTCAAGGTGTCAGTAAGGCCACACTCCCTCCAGAGTCTCTCTAAGAGAAATTCTGTTCTTTGTTTCTGCAGCTTTTGGTGGACATTGCCATTCCTTAGCTTATGGTTGCATCTCTCTGCTCTGTCTTTATAACACCTTCTCCCTGTGTGTCTCTATCCCTTTGCCTCTCTCTTTTAAGAATATTTGTGATGGCATTTAGGGACCATCCAGATAACCCAGAATAATCTCTTCATTTCAAAATTCTTAACTGAATCAGTAAAAAACCCTTTTCTAAATAAAGTACCATTTATAAGCTCCAGAAATTGGGATTTACTATCCTTGGGTGTCTGTTAATTTACCTTACTATGATACTATGTTTGGTGAAGTTTATTGTGTTCTTACATACATAAGAACTACATGTAGTAGTAGTTAGATTTTCAATCTATTTTGCTTCCTTGGAGAAAAAGAACAAGATTCTACTCTGTGTCTTTTCCTCCCCACATTCATCTCCTATCGTTCCCACCCTACCTTCACTCCATGAAAACATGGTCCATTGCTTGAAAGGAAGACAGACTGCTGCTTCATCCCCATGGTTGACTAAGCCCAACACACAGTTTTCAAAGTACAAGTTGGTAAATAACATCACCCTTAAACCCACAATGCAAGGGCACCACCATGAATCTTGCACTTCGGAGACTCCCATGCTGGTCTCACTACTGCTGTATTCCTCCTCATAAGGCAAACTCCTGGGACAAGAAGTGCCGCCCTGGAGTTCATGCTTTTCTCCTCCTATCCTAAACCACATTCTGAGGATCCGCAATCTTGAAATTCCCTGTCCTAAAGACCCCAAATTATTTTCTCCCAAAGGTAGACTGCATTGCCAATGTAGACACCATCATCCCTGAAAGATGCCCAAGAAGAGGCTATTTAGGGTGTGGAACCACTTGGATAAGGAGACTGAAACACACATGCACTCCAGGCTAGAGTTGGATGTGGAAAGTAAAGGTGGAAGGTCTACAGGCTGGGATCCTCCATTTATTCCTTGACCTAAGTCCCTGCACATGACAGAGGTAGACTTCGTCATGAGAACAGGAATGGAGACAAAGCCAGGAATGGCCATGAGCTGCCCTTTGGTGTCTCCATGACATGGTAGGAGACCAGAAGATACCAGATAGCTGCAAATTGCTAAGTGTCTATTCTGCTGACTTAGAATTAAATTCCAATAGTTGATAAAAATGTGTAACACTTGTTTTAATATGCTTAGTGGTCTTAATAATGTTCATACTTTTTGACTCAGTAATTTCACTTCTTGGAACTTAATCCTTGGAAATAATTCAAAATACAAAAAATTATACATATTTTAATTCCCAAAATTTTTTATTTTAAGAAAATAAAAAAGAGAAACATCTCAAATGCCTAATAATAGACACATGGCTAAATAAGTAGCAGTATATTGAAATCAACATAATGGAGTTTATAAAAACAATGTTTACGAATTATTCTAATAACATGAAAAATCCATATAATGTTGAGTAAAAAATAGAAGAAATAAGGTACAAAATGGTCTTAACTATGTAAAAATTATATCTAGAAAGAAATTGTCTTTAAGGTAATAACAAAAATGCTAATTGCCCACAGAATGAACTTCTGGATTATTTTTATTATAATTTAATTAAAAATTGTCTACAATAACATACATTACTTTTACAACCAGATTTTTTTTAATGCAACATTAAAAACACTGAGACCTGTCACACATAGCAGATTGAACACATATGTTTATCAGTCCCCTTTTCCAAACCCCACTAACAGAGAGATTTTTTTTTTTTTAAGGGCATAAACCCTACAAAGAAAAAGAGGACAGGAAAGAAGATAATAGCAAAACAACTTGGAAAACTAGAAAGCTGGTAAGAGGTGACCTCACTACTGTCAGGGGAAGGAAACCAGGTGGATCCACAGAAAAGCTCAGAAAGGTGATGCCCTATTATATGAGAATGGGAGATCAAATGGGCCATAAAAACAATGAGGTCAATTGAAAATCTGTACAAAATGCATTGATAACCTCAATTTATCTGGAAATAGAATGGTTTTCCTCTGCTTCATATTTTTCCCATCATTCTCAAATATAGCCTATGTGATAATTTTGAAATACCAATTGCTCACTGGGTGTTTTCTTTTCTTATTTCCAGGAGGCCCACACAAAATTGACTCCTTTTATAGCTTTCAGAAATAGTAACTGAAATTAGAAAGAAATATTGACATGTTTCCACAGACATTCCAAAGCTCGAGTAGTAACTTGCTAGCACCAATCAGCTCCACCCAGAGATAGTGCCTCATCATGAGAGACTGTATACTTGGCACTCTAACTTACCCAAGATCATTAATTACCTACTCCTTCAGCACATTTATGCTGCAGTTGTAGGTGCTGACAGCACAGGCCTGTCTACTTTTATGTGATCGTTTGAAACCTTCACAGCAGCCAAAGCTCAGATTTAATCATTTGATTCTGATTTCTTTCTGTACCAAATTGTAACAGTGTTTAAGTACAGTATGACAAACTAGGGACTATGATAACACTGCTGATCAGTGTTGTTCTCACAGCCAGGGGTCTAGCTTCGTAGAAAATTAAAGACTTGATTTTAAGAAGTTTCTAGACTTGTCATTTGGCTGTGCTAAAACCTTTAGCTTGTTTTTGTCATCATTGTCCGAAATGCATTTTGGTTCTAGAGAGACCGAATACACACTTAACAAGATGGCTTCTAGTTGCAATAAATTAGGATTATTATGTAAAACATGAGTTCATTAAAAATACAGGGTTTTGTTTTTGTTTTTGTTTTTGTTTTAATAAGAGTCTCACTTCGTCGCCCAGGCTGAAGTGCAATGGCACGCTCACGACTATCCCAGCGTCAACCTTCTGGGCTCGGATGATCCTTCCGCCTCAGCCTTCCAAGTAGCCAGAACTATAGGCACATGCTACCACACCTGGATAACTTTTTACTTATTGTAGGGACAAGGTCTCGCCAAGTTGCCCAGGGTGGTCTCGTAACTGCGGGCTCAGGCAATTCACTCTCCTCAGCCTTCCAAAGTGCTGAAATTACAGGCTGAGTCACTGAGCCCGGCAAAAATGCAAATATTTTTTAAAGGCAGGGAAAGTGTATCCCACCATGAAAAAGTTCAACAGCAGAACCTATAAAACAAATATGCTAGAGGAGGTCATGCATACCACTGAGATGTCTAATCAGTTAAAATGCGTTTCAACAATGAAATTCTTTAGTCCACCTCAACCACAAACACATACTTTGTAGTTGATAAACTATATTCTTTGAAGGACATAAGTTTATTTTTATAAGAGCTACAATATTTATCTGATAGACAAAATAAGTCTGCCTATATTATCTCATTTGATTCTACTTACATCCCTATGAAGAGTGCAGAGTAGCTCTTAGCTCAAATCTGTATGAAATGATTTATGATAAGATAAAACAGGTTTCCTTCAAATAAATGTTCATTCCTTGCATATGTCAATGTTTCTAGTAGTACCTGGAAGCTAGAAATGGAGTACCTTACTGAATATCTGAAAGTAGCTAAACAAATATTTCTCTGGAAAAAATTAAATCCTGAAGAAAACATTTACTTATTAAGATATATCTTTCTTAAGGTATTTCAAAGAACAACCTTTGCAGGAATTACATATTTGGTGGAATATTGAAGTAGCAAAAGTGCTGCTTGTTTGGCTTACTGGAAGAGACCAAAGATTTATATTCGGGACATAAGTCATCCCGTGGATAAAATGTTAACTTGGCTTGCTTTATTTTTTACAATGTCTCCAGTGCAGGAATTACTAAGGTAAATAAGTAAGGTAAAACCTAACTAGTCTGGGGAAACTCAGCAGACGTCCAGCCTAAATTAGAATAAACTGAAGTACTGAAATGTATTAAAGAAATAACTCTACTTTTTAAATTTTATTATAGCTTTATTTTGAATTACACCAAGCAACCTGAAGAATGCCAATAAATGACTTCAGTAGGGAAACAAGTAAAACTGATTATTAGCAAATGTAGTTTTTCTTATAATGGTTGGCTTTGTGTACATAGCTCTGTGACAGTGATGGCCACATTGCTTGGTAATCATCTATTTCCAGGTATAACTATCTCCACCTTCACCCTCAGAGTAGGGAATGGATCTTATTCATCTTTTACTGTCAGAGCCTGTTAGGTACATGTATTGTGGGGACTTGGTAAATATTTGGTGAATAAGTTAAGGAATAAATAATCTGCTGCTGAATGTTTGCTGGATGCTTCTCAGTAGAGGAAAAAAAAAATGAAGCCATAGAGTCAGAAGCACTTGGGTTTACTTGCCAACCCAGCCAAGCAGAAGCTGTGTGATCTTAACTTTCTCAATCTCTCAGAGACTGTTGTCTCAACTTTAAATGTAACGTAATCAGAGTGATAATGCCTACCTTATAGATGGTCTGATAAGACAATGGGAGAATGCATTTAAAATAACCAGCACATTCAATTAACGGTAGTTAAGCATTTTAATTGTTTTCCCTAACACCTTATAATGCTATAAATATTCTTTAACCATTAAAAAATTATCCAGCAAGCTTAGTCTGTTATGTATTGCTACAACAGAATGCCACAGACTGAATAATTTTTAAAGGTTATTCTGTATTTCTTACAGTTCTGGAGGCTGGGTAGTCCAAAATGAAAAGTATCAACATCTCTTGCTGCATCATTTCACGCCAGAAGATGGAAGTGCAAGATAACATGAGATTGTAAGAGAGGAAGGGGATTGAACTTATCCTTTTATTAAGAACATATTCTCAAGATAACTAGCCCACTCCAGCAATGATGGCATCAATCCTCATGACATAATTATCTCTTAAAAGTGCCACATCTCAGGCCGGGTGCAGTGGCTGATGGCTATAGTCCTAGCACTTTGAGAGGATGGGTGAGAGAATTACCTGAGCCCGTGGATTTGAGACCAGCCTGGGCAACATGGTGAGATCTTGTCTCAACAATAAATCAAAAATTTAGCCAGGCATGGTGGCACACACATGCAGTTCCAGCTCCTAGGAAGGCTGAAGTGGAAGGATTGCCTGAGCCCAATGGGTCAAGGCTGCAGTGGCAATGAGTGGGCCATTGCACTCCAGCCTGGGGAACAGAGTGAGACTGCAACTCAAAAAAAAAAAAAAAAAGCCCACATTTTAACACTGTTGCATTCTGGGTTAAGTTTTCAAAACATAAACTTTGGGGGACACATTCAAGCCATAGCAAAAGCTAAATTTAAAATCTCAAAATAACACAGCCTTGAATTATTGAATCCTGAAATAATAGAGCTCAACTAAATTTACTGTCCTTGAATACATAAGAAAAAGAATAATTAATTAAAAGAATATAGTGGCTACTACTAATTGAAAATAATAGAATGAATAGTATATGTAAATCAATATTCATAGAGCCATCTCCACAAATAGGGGTTTGTTAGTTTGATTATTAATTTTATTGACAGTGAATATTCATTTGGCTTCTTTAAAACTAAAAAAAGTCCCAATAATTTGTTGAAATTTGAATTCTGGAGTAATTTAATAACAAGTTCTACACAGCAAAATATATTTCATGAAACAGCTTAAAAGTCGCATTTATAGCCAAAATACTATTTAAAGAAATGAAACAAAATATGTGCAAAGCCTCAGTAGGAATTCCCTAGTTCCATCATTGCAGAGGATAAAAACCTGACCTGGTATGATTTCTAATTCCCTTCAAGCCCTTCCACAATGCAAATGTCATGCTGAAGAATTTGGCAATTGCTGTAGTGAAAGGTAAGTTGCCCAGATCACTGGAAAATGTTTTGACATTTCAATGACCCTTCCATTCTGTTTTACAAAAGAAGTTCCAATTAAGCTTGGG
This sequence comes from Carlito syrichta, assembly GCF_000164805.1. Lineage (NCBI taxonomy): Eukaryota > Metazoa > Chordata > Mammalia > Primates > Tarsiidae > Carlito > Carlito syrichta. Next base: position 465,081 of record NW_007249317.1, on the reverse strand, counting down.
GCTTTCATCTTATTTACTATTCTGACCCTGGAAACAAAGACTGGGTATTGAATGCAATTCTTGCTGTGGGAGCAAGGTTGAAAGTTCTGAAAAGAAAAAAAAAAAAGACGATATCTAAGCCACCTTCCAAGAAGATGAGAGTTGATGAAAATTGCTGTTTTTCATGAAGTTTATCACCATTTCCCCACAGCAGTGTTTTTTCCTTGGCTGTGACCCAACACAGATGTTCACTTTGGCTGGCAGAACACAGGAAAAAGTCTAATATGGGAAGATTCTGGTCATGGTTTTGCTACTAATTTATCATGTAACCTTGAACAAACTTCTTCATCTCTTGGAGCCTCTGTTTTCTCTTTGTTAAACTAGATGATTTTCAAGTCCTTGTCCATCTCCAATATTCTGTGATGTGGACATTTGTGATCCGAAGAGAAGAAAGGAAAAGGCAGAGTACCTATGCCAATTACCCCCTGCTTCCAGTGGAAACATAAGTGTTAGAATGAAACAACCGAAATATGCCGAGGCTGGGCTGCCAGATTCACAGTTATGCAGCTCCAGAGTTCAGAAATGAGGCAGAGACCCCATCAGACACAGGAGTGTTCTGGCAAAACTAAACAAAGTTTGATTTCCAAATTTATTTAAAATAATGCTGGATAAAGGTACTTCTACTTCTTCTCTGGTGCTAGTTAGGACTTACTCCATGCAGGAATAAGATATCATACCAAGGTAGCTTTTAAAAAAGGGAGAAATGGTTATATGAATGTAATCTTGACCTAGGAAGGAACTGGAACTGTGAATCCCTCAGAAACCTAGGTAGTATTCTTTTACTTACTGTATTTTTTTCTTTGCTCTTTTCTGCGTATCTAGTTTTTCCTATAGCTCTTCTCCTTCTTTTTCTTCCCTCCACTTTTTCCTCTTCTCCATCTCCTCTCCTCTTCTTCCTTGTCTTCCTCTCCTTCTCTCTCTCCTCTCCTTTTCCCTTTACCAACCCCAAACAAAAGTCTTTCTTTACTTTCTATCCACATGAGAAATATAGACCCACTACCACTCTTGTTTTCAGATGTTACAGTTCTGCTCGTAGGTAGAGAAGAACTGACCATACCTGAATCCAGTTTCAAATTCCTATGTCTTTGGACAGAGAAACTGAATGGACCAGGTATCTATGCCTTGTCCAAATGGCTTTGGGTGGGGCTGGGGGAGAGTTTAGGGGTATGTGAATAGACAATAGTTCTAAAACATCACCTGAAAGGCTTGCTCTTATTAAGCTCTTCTTGGATACCAGCAAACTTTAATCATCAGGTTTCATTTGCATATTGTGTATATGAATGTTCAAGTTCACTAAACTTTATAATGTACCTAATGGCCAAAATATTTCTTAAAAACTGTCAAGGTCGATTTTTTTTTTTAAAGAGTGCTGTACAATTAGGCATAATCACATTTTAAATGAGAGGTCTTTAAGTGACTTTCAAAATCTGATTTGATTTAGTCTCAGCCACTTGGTTGATATAATTCCAAATATTGCACTCCAGAGACTATTTCCTCTGAAATTTCTTCTTGAAATAATTCATTCCTAATCAATATAAGATACTGTGCTTGAGTTGCCTAATAGGTTATGTTTATAACTTGCATTATATAAAGGTTCCACATTGATGTGAGGACACTGAGAATAGCTTGAGGGTGCAAGAAGGGGAAAAGAAACAGTCAGACATATTTGAGCATTTTTTTTCCTAGGTAGTATAAAGGAAATGATTGCTAAATCCCAGGAGAAATTTATAGAACCCTCTCACTCTTAGTCACTGAGGCATATCAGTTATCTTTATTTATTAAATTTATTATTAAATTATTTCATCTTTATTTATTGAACCAGTAGTTATTTGTTGTCTACTCTGCAAAAATAATAACTTGCTAGAGTCTTTCTTCCACAGGTAATTGGATTTATCATTTGTTATCCAGAGGAAAATATTCTCCACCATGCTCAACTAAGAGTCACTTATGAGTTATTAGGCAACCAACATAAACATATTTTCATGATTTTATGTTTTTATTCCTGAAAAAAAGCATATGTTGTAAAAAATTTCAAGTGCTAGAAAAATGAATAAAAGAAAACATAAAAGTCTCCTGTAATCCCAATCTTTCCTCTGCTAACAATTTGCTCATAAATTGTACAAGATTTTTTCTGTGCATATACTGATACAAATTATATGTGAATGTAATTCACAAACATAAATTCACATAACACACATATACATATTTTAACAATAGAATCAAAATGTACATATTCTACAGCTTGCTTTGCTCATTTATCAATGTGTTATCATTGTTTATTTTTATCTACCTCAGTCTTTTAAAAAGCAGTATAGTAGACCATTATTTGGATATATCAAATGCCATTCAAACAATCTGCCATTAATACCCATTTTAAGTATTTTCGTTTTTTCTTTACAGTGAGTCTCTATAACATTTTTATATGTACACCATTGTGCATTGGAGTCAGCACTTCTAAAGAATAAAATCATAAAAATGAAATTGCTAAATCAAAGGATATGTACAGTAGCCATTCAAGTAATAACTGCCAAAGTGCTTTCCAGAAAGCTTTCAGCAAACTATAACCTCACCTAGAGTTCATGGTCATATCATTCTCCACAGCCTGACTGGCACCAGGTGTCTAATAAATCACTACCACTTGTCCAGGTGAAAAAGATTATTTCAATGTTTTAATTTTTATTTCTTGGAAAAAATTATTTGTCTATGCTTATTTGAATTTTTTGACACTGCTGATTTATAAATTTTGGCTCATTTTCTGTTGAATTGGGATTTTTATACTGATTTTAATGTGTTTTATATACCATCATTAACCTTTTGTTGTCTGCACATATGTTGTCTTTTCTGTAACCTTTCATGATTTTCACTTGCCTTTCAGTAGATTTGTAATTTGGAAATAATAAAACTATACATTTTTTATGTAGTCAAGTCTCTTGATTTTTTCCTCTATGTTTTCTGATTTCCATGTTATATTTTCTTGAATTTATTTTTTATGCAGCTGTAACAGACTAACACAAATCTGGCAACTTAAAACAATAGAAATTTGTTAGTTTACAGTCATGGAAGTCAGAAGCCTTACACCTATAATCAAGGCACAAGCCAGGCTATATTCTTCCTCGAGGCTCTAGGAGAGAATTCATTTCCTTGTCTTTTTTAGCTTCTAGAGACCACCTGCATTCCTTGGCTCATGGACCTTCACTCTTTCAAAGCCGGCAGTGCAGCATTTTCTCTCTCTCTCTCCTCTCTCTCTATCTCCTTCTCATTCCTCTCTCTCTCTCCCTCTCCAACTCCCCTACCTCTGTGTTCATTGTTACATCTCCTACTCTGACTGATCCTCCTATTTTTCTTTCATAAAGACCATTGTGATTACATTTTACCCACCCAGATAATCCAGAATAATCTCCCCATTTCAACATCCTTAATTTATATCACCTCTGCAAAGTTTCTTTGACTGTATAAGATAACATACCAACAGACTTTGGGAAGTAAGATGTGGAAACCTTTGAAGGGCCATTGTCTTGTCTACCAACCTTTCAAACAAAGGATTTAAATATCACTACCCATAAGAGCTTCTACTGTTTTGTGAATCTTGATTTTTATAATTAGAAATCTCTGGACTTGACTTCAATATAGTATATAATTTACTTAAACTTCATAAAAGATAAATAAACAAACTTGCCTCTTTTGTATCTCTTGTGCCTTTCTTTCCTTGTTTCTTCCATTTAACCAATAAGCTTGCTGAAGTCTCACACACAGTTATAGATAGACGATAGATGAGAGAGAGAGAGCGCAGTCTTGATCTTTTTACTTCACAATTATGCTCCTTGGTGGAACAATCTGTGCTTCTGGAATCAAATTTTCTCCACCTCAAATCATCTCTCAATTTTCCAAATATCCTCTAGTTCTGTTCTCCATCCTCAATGCTACAGCCTGCATGTTCCTCCCAAAATTCAAACCAATCAATTCACTTCCTGCCTTAAACCTATAAAATCTTCCCTGTTACCTGCAAGATGAAATACAAACTCTAAAGTGAGACGTACCAGCCTCTGAAGGTCTGCACCAGTGAGGACCTGCCTAAGTTTCCCTCTGCACCTATGTGTGCTCTAGTTACACTGAAAAACTTGCAGTTTTGTCAATTTCCAATGCCTACTTTTACATTCAGGCCTCAGATCCTGGAGCTCCCCAAACTGGAATATCTTGTCCTTCCCCATATGCGCTAAGAAAGAGCCATCATCTCCCAACACTCTACTTTCTTTTTGAAGTCTTCCTTGACCAGCCTTCTTTCTGTCAAACCTATGTCTCAGAGACTAACCACTCCCTTATCAGTATATTTCTTGCTCTCTCTAGACTAGAAAAACTAGAGAGACAGTGCAAAGAATTGGTTGGGGTGGGATAGATTTTATACCCTTTCAAACTTGATTATCTTCCCCACCTTAAGCCATTCAAAATCAGCATGCACTTGCAAAAACACAAGTTGCTTGCCATGCAAGTGATTCCTCAAGATAAATTCCTTAGTACCTCCCCATTCCAATGAATTCCTCTACTTAAACCCCTTTAGATCTGTCAGGCATATGGACAGGGAAAACTTTGACTCTACATATATAAATAATAAAGGGACTGATTATAAGAATGAAAGACTTATGGGAGTGTTGGAAGGGCTGGAGGACAGGGAATAAGGGGCTATCTTGAGAACTGCTGGGTTCAAGAACACTCTGCTATAGGGCTCCAAAAGAGTCTGCCATCAGTCCAATTGCTGAAGCCACAACTGCCCTAGGACACCCACCAGGCTGATTTTAGCTGCTGTAAGTGACTCTTCACATTCACAGTTCTGAGCCTTACATGCCTACAGAGGTGGCAGAAAGGTGGCATCTGCCTTTCTTCTGCTTTCCAAGTCTCATGTAAATGCATATATTTTGGTGGAACCTATTTTATACTGAGAATGTTAGCTGCAAGAGAGTCTGGAAAAACTAGATTTTTGCTTTCCAGTTTTTTACAACACAACACAGAATATACAAAGAGACACAAGACATAGAAAGCAATGGGATTGGGTGTTTAAAACCAACAGACAATGTGAAATTCTCCTTCCTAGGTAGATATTTGAGAACTACACTGCATCCGTACACATCTGACAACATATTTCACTGTGGTCATATGTTGTTTACCTCCTTTTACAAGACTGAAAGGTCCTTCCAGGATGAGACTGTGCCAACTTCATCCCTTTGTCTCACAATGTCTCAAGAGTAGTCGACAAGTAAGCCATGAAACAATGAATTAATAAATGTGCAAAGAGAGCCAGGGTATCCGGTATACATAGCCCTTCTTGCCTCACTATACACCTCTTGTCACACTTACCTTTAAGATGCATGCACAAAGCAAGAAAGAAATCAATCTATCTCAGGTTTTGGAGTTAGCAGTTCTGCATTCAAACTCAGGTTTCATGTGATCTTGAGAAACGTATCCTCTCTGAGTCTCAGTGTTCTTACCTTTTCTTCTTTAGAGGGGCTTATTAGAAATAATGAATGAGGCAATGTATAAAAACATACACAAGATACTGCCAAAGACTAGCTTTATGGCCACTTTCATTTCAACCTCACTGTGTCTTTTAGTTCTCTCCTGTGTCTGCAACAGGAAGTATAGGAACTAAGAATAATGTAATATGAAAGACAACACAAGAATATTGATTTAAACTTTTTTCTGCCATGACTGATAATCTTAATTACTTTGTCCCTTCAGAGTCTTTTATCTGAATATTTCAAAGGACTTTACAAGCAAGAATTCTAATACATAATTTATAACAACAGTAGATAAAGCTTAGGGGTTGAGTGATTTGTCAATTTCCCTGTGATCCTCATAAAACCAGCAGCCTAGTAGATTCTCCCGCCCTTTTTTTTTTTTTGGTGTTTTAATTGTCACTGTGTAAAAGCTGATTATCTGCAAAGACTCTTTTAAATATAAATTGTTGGCAAGCAATCTAACAAAAATTGCATGTTTAAAGGCAGAGAAGGGTAAGAATTGAGGAGATTGTAGCCAAACCATCAGATAACATTTTGCTTCTAATCTGGTATAAGGGATCATTCTTGCATTTTATTATGTAGTCTATTTTTTCCTCAGATTCTTCGAGCTTCATTCTACCACTAGTCTTTGAGACTAAGCTAAGTAAGGCTAAATCTCTGGTTTTGATGCCTCATTTTTAAATTGATTGAACTGGGTAACTTTTATTTCTGCTCAACAACTGTGATTCTTCAAGCACAACTCTAGTCCCATGAATGCTAGGGACTAACTGCACTTTTCACTAGTAGCACATGAGAACTCAAAAATACAGTATTTTTACCTTTCTTTCTGAGTGGAAGCAGCAGGCAGCAACAAAGGGGAATCACTATTTGTCCTTGCCAAGACTAGGGTAAAGAGACCATAGGTTTGGAGACTGAGTGTGGCTTGTAGAGGTCAAAAAAGGTTAGGGAGGACGCTTAGAAGGCAGCTTAAATCCAAGATGCCAGATGCTCAGTACGCATGCTCTGGCTTGGCAGACACCAAATAAACACACTTGAGCTGTTGATGGTTCTGTTTACTGTACAGTCTGAGGCCTTACTATAATACAATGCCAAATAATTAAAAAGGTATTTTTATGCAGGTGTCTTCTGTGTAATAACTTGGCTCTTTCTGTGGATGTATTTAAATTATGCAGTCATACAAAGCACTAAAGAAAAAATGTAACAAAGATTAGGGACAAACAGCACTGAAAAGGGGGACTTTTGAGGATGGATAATCCAACTTTTATCCACCTTTTTACTTCTCTAGTGTATGAGGATGAGGGGAGAGATTAGTGATTTGCTCAGGTATCTGAGTTATTGTAATCTGCCCTTAGTTATGAGGTATCTGAATTGATAGCTTAATTAACAAGTATCAAATATGTGCTAACTTAATGATTCAATATCTAGGCTAACTTAAGCCATTTGATTTCTAGACCAAAACCCACTAAAGAATGAGTCATATTGGTATATGCCTTTGTAAATCATACTTGGCTACCCCTGGATTCAGTCAAAACCAAAAGCCCTGCATTATTCCAAAGTATATATTCAGAGCAGACCTAACCCCATCATTGTCCATTTGATCAATTATCAATTGTCCTGGAGGTCCAGGATGAACCTCCAGAGGCCCTAGGGACTCCTATATATGAAATTTTCATGGGTCCCATTGTCTTCTCTTCTTTGTTCTTTTGGTCAACAGCCTTCCACAAGAACTTCTTCCATTTCAAACTCTTCGTATAAAATTTCTGATCCTGATGGAACAGCTGTCCACCTGAAAAATTAAAATTAGACATTTTCTGAGTCAAATTTTGTTATGGTAATAATTTTAAAATGCTGAAAATTCCAGAAGCTTACTCAGCAACAAACATTGATTTGTCACATATGGGTCTTCTGATAAACTAAAACTCTGCCTAGTTCTACTTCATTTATGGAGCTCTACTCCATGTCCCCATTCTGGGACACTGGCTTAATGGGTAGCCCCATCTACATGTTCTGCCCTCATGGCAGACAGCAAGCGCAAAAGGCTGAACCATACCACAAAGCACATTTAAGTTGCCATTTGGAAAGATACACATAATACCTACCCACATTTTATTGACCAAAGAAAGTAGATGTTCCATGCTGACTATGGGATATGGAGTACAGGTTACTTGGAGCCGTGGCTAGGATAGGAATGCATAATTATCTTAAAGGGGAAGGAGTAAATCACTGCAAACAATAATGCAACATACATGTGATGGTTAATTTTATATGTCAACTTGATTGTGTTGAGGAATGCCCAGATAGTTGGTAAAACATTTCTGGGCATGACTTCCTATGTCTTTTGACTTGGAAGAGATTTACATTTGAACTGTCTAAGAAATTAATTAACCCTTAATTTTAAAGGAGTAATGTTGACCTTTAACAAAAATAAGATTGATCTCTTCTCAAGTCAACAGGCTATATATTTTATAACAGTGAGAGTTCTTTAAAAAAAAAAAAACCAAATCTCTTTTAGCATTCTTCCTTGGCACTGAGAGTGTAAAATCTTTTTTTTACTTTATTCAAGCACATCTAAATGTTTTCTTAGTGTCTATAGATTTTTCCCAAGGCAATTAAGGAAAGTGTTTATGGAGTCTGAAGGAAATTTTATATTTTAATAGAGGGGCTTTCCCAGTAACTGCCTGTAGCTTGGTTCTGCAGTGAGTGTGAGTTTGGGAGTTGGATTACCTGTGTCCAAGCAGCAGCTTTACTGCATTGCATTGTATTCAGTTTTTGTTTAATCTTTCTGTAAAATAGACATAATAATACCTGACATTACAAGTTAAATATAATTGAGATAAAAATAAGAAAACACTCTATAATCTCTAGAAGCACTTAAACATTAGCTATTATTGTTATTCCATACATAAAGTATGATTCTGTTAATTAAAAGCACATCAATAATATCTTAGAAATGATGATAGTGATGTAAGAAACAGATCGTATTAGTCCATCCTTTTTTATTAGACAATGTTTTTTATTTCTAAAAATCCCCTAAAGTTCAAAGCAAGTTTATGTAAGATATTTACCTCGAGAAAGTTAAAAAAGATTCTCTGAGAGTAATCTAATCTACTATCTAGTTGGCTTAAAACCATTAATGTAAAATAAATGACCCACAGTACCATATTGATTTATTATTTTATCTTGTAAAAAATATTTCAGTCCTCAGGGCTTTGAGGGCATGTAATTTTCAAAGATGAATAGTGAGACTAACTTGAAATTAAAGGCACAGAAAATGGCTATATTTTGTGAAAGAGAGTTAAATAAGTAGTTTAGTCAATATGCATGTATAAACAGAAAGCTGTTAGTAGGAGACTCTCTCTGCCTCTTAGGGTGCAAAACCCTTAAGGGAAGAAAGAAATCACTCAAAGATTAAACAATTGATTTGAAGGAACATGTGATGAGCAAGAGTCCAAAAGGGATTCATCAGGCTGTGTTGAGGAGGGAAAAATAAGTATGAAAAGATTGGTGGAGACAGGGATGAGAGGTCTTGCTGTGAAGAGACTGCAGACTGAAGCAAAGCAGGGTGTAGAGATGGCCCAGACTCCACCCAGCAGTCCAGGATACCACTCACACTCAGGAGCACACGAGTACAGAATTACAGCTCATAAGCCACCCAGTCTTTATTCACAACAGTGATGCCTGCACTGAAGAGCCAGCTATACCAGCTGTCTTCCCCATTGGTGTTCAGTGAGGCCTTCCCTTTGACAGCAGCTAGCATTGATCAATGGCTATTGACAGTCAGCGTGAGTGACATCCATTGGAGACTTAGGGCTCTGCCAGTCTCTATCAACCCATGAACTCCAGAGCTGTATGAACACAGGAAGCTAGACACCTGGTAAAACAGTAGGGGATACAACAGAAACCCCTCATTCCTGTTATTAGTCAAAATTGAACAGGTCCAGCTTGTGATCTCTCTTCCAGGTAAATATGTATGTGAAACGGAGAGACTTTCCATTCTCCTCCAAATATCCTTGAGATCCTCAGGTTTCCAGATTAGCCCTTAAGCTAAAGATGTTTCTAACCCATCTTAGTCATTATTTATAATGTTTGCACAGCCCCTTGAGAAGGAAGTGAAGAGTGAAAAGACAGAGAGTAATAGAGTAAGTAGTCTTTCAGTTAGGCTTTGTGAGGAATTAATTTTTTGTAAGAAGATACCCATTTGATGGACTGTCCATTGTTGATTCTACCATTTCTCTTTGTACATAATAAAAAGGGCCTGACTCCATGCCAGGATGGGTACTAAGTAGTATATGCCAATCGTGGAAATTTTTTTATCCACATAAGCATCAAGAAGATAGGTATAAGCCAACAGCTCATGGCATTTCCCAGGAAACAGCCATTAGTTCAGAAAGAGGCATGTGATTCAAATCAGGATAATGAGACATCAAGGAACAATTTCCAGAGGTTTTTCAATAGTAAGAGATAGTCATAAAAAGAAATGCTTTCTCTCTTTTCTGCCAAAATGCAGGTAGCTACATTTGCTACTGGCAGCATTTTCATTATTCTCAGGGATCTAGTTTTAGCATGAAGTTTGTGCTGTGAATGGCAGGTAGAGAGATAAAAAGAATCTAGATTCTTTATGACATCCTTAGCTGCTGAATCCACCAATCCTGATGCCTGCCCTGATTCTGCTACAAGACTTTATATATTTCCTCAGTATTTTAGACAGTTACTCTTACTTGCAACCAAAAGCAACCTAGTTGATACATTAGCTATGATGTTAGTTCAAGGGAATATTATCTTTTGTGGCTCTAGGCACCAAGCCACTACTTTTACACAGAGCCAATTTTCACCTTAAAAATGTATCCCTTTCTGGCATTCTTCTGTGATAAAGGCTTATCCCTCAAATTAAAAACCAGGAAGAGTTGGAAAACCTCAGGAGAGGAGCAGAATTAAAACACGTTTCTTGACCCTGCAGCAAAAAGACCAAGTGAATAAAGGTATTTTCTGGAAACAAGAGGCAAGGTGGAATTGGAAAGCTGGAAAATGAGAAACCTAAGATCAAGTTAATACAGCAAGAAAATACTAATATTATATATGCAGGTTATAATTTTCTGCCTGTAACTTCTGTATTTTATATCTTTGTTTACTTTTAGTACTTAAAAAAATCTTTGAACGCTCTAGCATATCTTTGTTGTTCTATGAGAAAGTCAAGGCCCTTTAAAAGAATTGAGTGTATGCCTAATGGTAATAGGAATTAAAGTGAGAGGACACTAATACAAAAAGAAAAGTCAGGGCACATGCTGCTGACTCCTCCCCTTCAACACTTATCCTTCTAGGGCTCAAACCAAGAGGACCTAGGTTTTATTCTGCTTAAGAAAATTACATCCCTTACATCGTGGTGTCTTTGTGGCTATGTTGGATTCAAATGGACTAAATTCAGCATCTAGATGGCCTGAGTGGTCACACTGGTGACAGATGCATAACCCCTGCATGGTGTTTTCTCACCTCAGGGAAGCCAGAGTTAACAAAGCCTCTTTCCAAAGTGCTCCTAAAAACCCTAGGCATCATCGACACCCAGGTTGCAGTGTGGACCCCCTTCCTTCCCTGTGACACTTGCAGCTTGAAAATTGAAGTTTCACTGAATCGGTACCAGCCTCTACTTAATAGATGTTAAAGCCCTGCCCATCCATTTTGGAGCACCTTGCAGGTTCTCATTTCAACAGAAAATCAATATATGGAAAGTAATTCGTGTATCAGCACAATCAGTGGTACACAAAAGCAGAGACTAGTAAAGTAAGCATTTAAGGTTTCTTTTTTTTACTATTTGGAGTATAAAAATAAGTTATGGCAATTTTTTCTTTCAATCTCTTAGAACAAAAAGAAAATAAAATGCTGTTTAGTGTAACAAACTTTACTGGCTGATTGTAGATCTATTTGTCTTTAAACACCTTTCTAGAATGATTTTAATTTGTTATATATATGTACCAGGCTTTCTTACTAAAAAGACTTTAGAATCAGTGTATTGGGAGCAACAATGAAAGAAAATTCCTGAAAGAAAACAAACCTAAAACTGAACAAAATACCATACAAATTCTCAACAATGTAATGAATGTTTTTTTTTTTAATTTAGTTGGTGTTTCTGCACGTCCCCAAGCAATTGTCTACATTATCCATTGCTTCTTGGGAAATTTTAATTCAGAGTGACAAAACTATTTTTGAATTCTAAATAGATAGCATTAGCTTGCTGTCTTGCTTTTGCAATTTATTTGAATCTCAAATATGTGCTTTATTTTTTAAAGTTATGCCAGGGTATAAAATCTTCGTTCTGTGCCTTCAAGTTTTAGTCCATGGTCATATATTTTTTGTTATTTTGAAGTTAGAAGTCACTCAAGAAAGATACAGCAGCACTCTCTTTTGAATATCTTAGCTATACAGTAGTATTTTAACATTATCAATATTATATAATGTTTTTTACTTAAAAATAGAAAGTCTAAAATACCAAAAGAGAATTTTTTAGTTATGCACTGTATGCTATTCCTTTGTTCAAAAATGGAAAGCTAATCTTTGGAACAAGAACTCATAGTTATATTGGATCTATGTTTCTGGTTATTGTTATTTTCATTATTTCTCAGTAATTTGGTTCATAGTGCAGTAAAATATAGGAAACCATGAAACCCATTTTCAGCACAGCAAGCAGTTATAGGGTTTCACCATGCAACTTGCAATAGCCTTACTGGGCAATGGGAAATACATTTCCACCCACCATGCTGAAATTGGTGCCAGTAAGACTACACTCAGGATACAGTAAAACTGATATAGGTGGGCTACACCATCTATGGCTGGCTAAGTAATGCACAAAAAGAGTTAAGGGTCTGACAGAAATTGGTTAATTTATACAATCTCACCTAAGTGAGATTATCTAAATCCTAAAGTGGGTAAAATAACTACTGCTCTTAGTGGTCAAATTAATCATGTAATTGTTAGATATTGTTTTTGATTGCAGGCAGTTCTGTTTTCAAAAGGTGAGAATGATGTGATTCAGATACCTGTTCTTTCGTATTTACTAATGTTACTAAGATGGCTTGGAAATAGTGGTTGTGTAATTTACATCCCAAACACTTTCTAAGGCCATTTTGGCAATGAACAAATCCAACAGTCATTGGTCATAACTCTTTCCTTGAGGAAGGTACAAAGTTGAAGTATACATTCACACATTCACTTTTTCCTCCCACAGATATATAGACCCTATGATGTGCAAGGTACTTTGCTAGGAACCAAAGGCGAACACAGGAAGAGGCAGACACTGAGCCTGCTATCCTGTGGCTTACATGAAGAGAAGGAATGACATAGGCAAGTGGCCGATCATTCTATCTCTATAGTGCTGTGTACAGTGATTACAGCACTGTCTTCAGAGGCAGATGGGCTCACATCACAATCTAGGCTCAAATCTCAAATACTTACCTGCCATGTGCTTTTGGGCAAGTCATTTAATTTCTCTAAGACTTAGTTCTCCTATCTATAAAGGGGAAGAGTAGCACTTACCCTGTAGTTTAGAATTGAGATCATCTTTGTAAAATGGCAAGTAAGGTACTCAAATAGCAAGAGTTCTTATTCAAATGATAGATGACGATGATGATGATGATGATGATGATGATGATGATGATGATGATGATGACAACGATGACAAGTTTTAAATAGGCAAAGAAGCTAATAATCGTTCCTTTAATCAGATATAGTTGACCACAGCTTTCTATGGATGACTTGAAGGATGTCAGAAATATCCCGGTTCCAGTGGAAATATATTCCACCTTGGAGCCTGCCTCCTTTGAATCAAGACCTTGTGTGTTCTGGAAAAATATAAAGTCAGGAAAATAAGAACATACATAGGTATTTTTAAACATTAACATCTTAAGATCAATTACTTCATCATATCCTAAGTGGAGGACTCACTTAAGGTTTTCATTTGTGTGCAAGAGAAAGAGTAAGTTCAGAGTATAAGGCATGGTTATCATGCATATATGGGACTTGCACAGCCAGGAGTTTGAAGGCCCAGAAAATATAGTTAAGGAGGAAAAAAAGGGAGGGAAAGTTGGCAGCGGGTAAAAAGATGGGCAATTTAAAAATGATTACTAATGCTGACAAAGATTATTCCAAAAATCTTGCATGTGGTACCTTCAATAATCTTATTAGATAAGTACTATTCATATTCTCAGTTTAAACCTGAGGGATTTGAAACAAAGAGAAGTGAAATAAATTCCCCAAGATGCAGAGGCAATGTGAATGGCAAAGTCAAGATTCACAGTCAGACAGCCTGACCCTAGGACCCTCCCTTAACCACTGTCCTTCACATACACGTTCAGCTCTTTAGTCATATTACTGGTTGGACTTTATATTATGACATTTAGCCAAGACTCTCAAAGCTCTTTGTATGTATAAGTCCACCCTCTGGGTCAATGAGAAGGCCCATTTTTGTATCAGGAACTTTATGAGGGCTCAACACAAAGAGAAGTAAAGGAGCAAAAAAGAGCAGGGATTGTGTGTGCTAGTAAAACACTTTTATGGGGAATGTCTGAAGAGAGCCCAGTATGTGCTGACACATGGGTGAAGCATTCTGGAAACTCTTTATAAAGAAGGAACAATTGCTTACTTTTAAGCACAGCTGTGAGAATACAGTGAAGAGTGAAGAGTTCTCTTTTGAGACAAGGCCAGACAATGCTGCTTAACAAAACAGGGCTCCCAAATCCATTTAGTTGGTGATAGATGAAATAGGAATACTACAACCTACCAATTTACTTTCTGGCAGGAAGTGCAGCTTGTGAGTATATTTGAGGTTGGAAGTCCAAACCTAGCAAGAATTTCCATTATGCAGGAATTTGGGGACATGGTTGAGGTGGTGGAGGGGCGAGAAATATGTGAAACTTCTTGGCTAAACACAGAGGCAGGTGGGGAACATCGTATGGTGTGGGAATTGAATTTTTTTTCTCTCTATTACTTTAGTTCTCAGGGGCTTACTTGAGTTAGAAGTAAAATGAATTCCTCACCCTGGAGACCGATATGTCATCTATAATCTCTGGCTTCAGTTGGGGACAACTTATAAGTCTCATTACTACTGATGTTCCTCTTTGCCTTCAAATAACTTGAAAGGGCAGAGATAGGATGTTAGCGCTCCTACTGAGGAGCGCTGGGGAAGAAGGACAGGGATCAAAGAGTGAGAGAGCCCTTTCTCTTCCCCTTGGACTAGTTTTGCATTTTAATTTTCATTGGTACTCAGACTGTGGAGGAGGGCATGGATTCAGGAAAATGAATGAGGAAACTATCACTTCCAAAATGACTTCCAGACCTATTAAAACATCAAAGCCATAATATCCTCCCAGAAATGAACTCTAGATGACAATTTTAAAGAAGATATACCAAAGATTGTTTTCCTTCATGTTCACAAAACCTAAGCCTCCTAACACCATAGTAGTCTACGTTTTTATGCATTGAATGACTTGTAATGGCTTCAAATAAAAGAGAAAAATATGAGCACGTGATATTCCTGTAGAAAGAGAATCTAAATAAAACACAATTCTTAATCTTTTGTTATCATTCTAGTGTTTTCCAATATGGACAGGATAAAAGTTGAAGTCATCATGCAAGTTGAAATAGAGAAAGAACACTTTTACAAGACAACTCTTTATGAAAATATTTTTTATTGTCACAAAAATGCTCCCAACCACAGGAATGCAAAAAGTATGAAAACACATAAAAGCATGAAGGAACTGAGAAACTATAGCTGAGAAGTAATCTGCTTGTAGAAAAGCACACACTTAAAAAAAAACTACGAATTAATTTTTTTAGAGTAGTTTCAGATTCACAACAAAATTGAGAAGGGAGTACAGAGATTTTCCATATACCCCTTGTCCCTACACATGCACTGTCTTCCACATGACCAACATTCTGCTCCAGATGGGACATTTTGCTTTCACTGATGAACTTACATTGACACATCATCAACACCCAGAGTCCATGGTATACGTTAGGTTCACTCTTGGTGCTGTACATTCCGTGGGTTTGGATGAATATGTAATGACACATATCCACTATTGTAGGATCATACAGTGTGGTTTCACAGTTCTAAAAATCCTCTGTGTTCCCTTAGTCACTTATTTTTAAATATATAGGTTTGCATGAATACCTTTTAAATAGAAAGAACACAGTGATTCGTTAAGGATCAAGCCTGATTTTACTCAAGTTTTTAATGCATAGTAAGGTTTATATGAAATAGGATAGTTTTGAGTCCTTGGTGACCTTGTTAGTGTTTTCCTGGGATTTTTATATTAGAAAACCCAGTTCTTTCAAACATCTGAACTTTGGTAGATATTTTGCTATTCAAAGGCTGCTGATGTTTTCACAGGAATTGGGAAACAAATATTCCTTTCCCTGCTAATACCCTCTTTAAGAGCAAAAGCTGAAGGATAGAATCCTCTCCGAGAATCCTGTTATGCTCTCTGAAGCTGGCAGTGATAGGTACCCAATAGATTTCTTATTCTAAGGCCTATATGAGACTAGAGTTATATGCTAAGTTTTCAGGAATACTACTTATATAAAATGTTTGGTTTTATTGGCCCCAGACAGACAGTCAATGGTCAGGCAGTGTGTTCTGATTTTTCATGCAGAAAATATGGTCACCATATGTTCAGATTTCTGTTTTACTAGCTCTATTTCCTCCCCCAACCTTTTTTTATTTAGCAGTTTGTAGTTCCTTCTCATTGACAAATTGCCAAGTCTTAATTTATAAAACAGACTAAGTGTGAAACAACCATAGTGAAGAAACCAAAACAAAGAAAAAATAAAGATAAATAATGTATCAAAATATTTTCCACTTCAGAGGTATGATCTGTCTTCAAACTTCCTGATGTAAGTCTCTAAATGCTAAAGGGAATGAGAAATACTCAGAGGGGATCGACCTATGATGGTCTATGTTTTAAGTCTGTTTGGCAAGGAGGGAAGATTTGTTCAATTTTGAAGTAAGTCAGCCCCCTGTTTTATTAAAAATTTTTAGAAAACATATTTTCTTACTCTGGTTTTAGCAAAATAAAAAGCAACCATCTTGAAGAAAAAAAATAAGCAAAAAAAAAAAACCCCCACAGGAAACTTTCAAATCTTCCCTAGTATCTAAGTGTCTAAACAGGATTTCATAGGACCATTCCCCTGAGTCATTCCCCCTCTCTTTTTTCTCAGCAACTAGGAGGAAGAGAAAAATCTCTTCCTTCCTGACTAGATTATACTTTTTGTCCTCCTGTTTAATGAACTAAAAGAAAACAGAAACCAGAGCATCCCCCTGAGCTTCTTTCTTTCTTATCCAACTCCCCAGGTACTTACAGCTCTCCCCAGACCATCCGCTGTTGAGTCCAACACCTGCAAAATCTTCCCAGTGCCCTCAGCTAGAAGCCCCTGCTCAAGTCAGATCACGGACCTAATTGAGGAATATCGATTCTCTGTTCAAGATAAAGTACTCGTCTATCCTGACTTGACAAGACCAGTTATTTGCCTAAATCCTACCTTCCTAAACTGAGAAAAGACTTGATCTTACAAGAGGAGATGGAGTCCTTCCCACAACTCAAGGAATTGTCCTCTTGCCTCTAGCTCACCAATAACATTAACCTCCCTAAGAAGGTGTATATGAAAAGAGGAGACCCCCATGAAGATATCAAACAGAAGTCATAGAAGTAAGCACTTGCAAGTATGTTTGGCATGGTGCAGGAGAGGTGAGTACTGTTCACAAGACCCTGTTGGAGAGATGGTAATTCATCAATTCCTGGGATGAAGGGAGTGGAGAGAACCACCCTCCCCAATTCCAGGCTACTCTCTATCTTTACTCTTTCTTCAGGCTCACTAAGACACTGAGAATTTGATTTCCCAAGTGGCTTGATGCTTGGAGTAGTGTCCTGAATAGGGAGCGTAAGTCCTGGAAAGGAATGTTCCCTTCCCCCAACCCTATTTCTACTTGCAGTTCCCATGAGCAACTGATGGCATTTTGATTGGTGACAGTCCATCTCCGAGAGTCTCATGGTATCTAGAAGCACCAATAATGAGCTGTGGGAATTAAGATTGAAGATCATATCTCACGTCAATGTATTCACGAAGATCAGACTTCCCTAAAGACAAGGAGCCTATTGACGAAGAGTCAGTCAATCAATGACACACTTTGGCCTCCCAGAAAAAACACATCCCTTCAAAGGTCAATAAACTTTAACCAACCTCCTTTCCTTGCTTAATCCTTTCTTCCTGTGACCTTCTAGGCTACTCCCCATTCCTCTAACATACCAAGAACATTTATCTCTCTGCCTTTTTCTCAAGCTGTTCTGTTTAGAATTCCTTGCGACTGACTATACACAGAAGTAAGAAGAAAAAGGACTTTTGAGTATAGCTCCTGCAGCGTCTAGTCCCAGTGGGCAGAAGAAAAGTGGTAGCATTCTGTGAAGTGAGATACAGATACAGAGTATGGGGCAGTTTCAGGAGGAAGGGCATAATGGGGATGATTAATGTGGGGGCCTGATGTCTTTAAAGTACCTTTGAAACATTTCAAAAGAGAGACCGAGGGATGTAACAAATAATCCAGGCAGAGGTTGGAGATGGTAACCAACACATGAGAATCATTTTAAAAAGGTGTGATAGACGAAGAGATTTCCAAAGGAATGAGACTAGAGAAATAAATTAAATAAGAATGATGAAAAAGCCTTGGTAAATATACAAAAACAGGGCACAAAAATGTAAACTGTATAATATAATCTACCAAAAAAAAAAGGAAAGAAAATAGACAAGCAGGAGAACCAGGGGAATTTACAGTCACTGAAACCAAGGGAGTATCAAAAGAGGAGAATCAACAATGTCAAGTGCTATCAAGATGCTAAGCAACAGGAGAACGGAGGAAAAAAATCATTAGAAAATTAGATATGGTAACCAAGAAATCAAGGAATGAGTGGGAGGCAGCCCGGTTAACTAACCATGAAGAAGGACTGCCTGGGTTTGATCCTGGCACATCCTTACTAGTGGTATGAACTTGGGCAAATTACTCTTCCTCTGCCTCAGTGTTATATCTGTAAAATAGAGATAATGTGCCCACTTTAGAGAGCTGACATAAGGACCATATGACTCAGCATATTTAAAGAGCTGCTGATACTACCACCTGACCTAAGCTCTATGATGCTGTTATTTAATATTTAAACATTATAACTCTGTAAGGAACCAGAAAGCAATTCCTATATGACACAATATATTAATACTTTTGAAGTCCCCATATAGACTTTATTTTAAATAAGAGGAGCCCTTGATAAATACATATCCTACTTCTGAGTTCTAAGAAACAAGATATGTTGCTTCTTAAAAATATAGTATTTTATTTATTTATTTATTTATTGAGACAAAGTCTTGCTCTGTCACCCAGATTAGAGTACAATGGCACAATCACAGCTCACTGCAATTTATTAATCTCTAAAAAAGAATGACAATAAACTGAAGGGAAGAGATAGAGCACTATCTTAAGTATAAGCATTTTCTTTTTTGTTTTTTGCTTTTTGTTTTTTTGGAGAGGAGTTTTCACTATGTTACCCAAGCTGGTCTGTTACCCCTGGGCTCAAGCAATCCACCTGCCTCAGTCTGGCCTACTTTTCCTGTTGACTTCCTCCTACAGAAATACTAAGGACAGGGGGAAAATATATATCAAATGCATGAATAGTTACAACATAAATACCAGTGATATGGAAATCACAGCTCTTGTCAAATACCAGAAGATTTCACCAATGTTCTTATGGACAGCAGTCCCCAACCCTTTTGGCATCAGGGACAGGATTCATGGAAGACAGCTTTTCTATGGTTTGGGGTTTAGGGATAATTCAAGAGCATTAAATTTGTTGTGCACTTTATTTCTATTATTATTTCATTATAATATAATGAAATAATTATTATTACAAAATTATGAAAGAATTATTTTGACATGAACCTGCAAGCAATTGATTTATTATAGTCTCTTTGCAGTCAAACCTCACTGCTAATGTTAATCTGTATTTGCAGCTGCTCCCCAGTGCTAGCATCATCACCTCAGCTCCACCTTAGATCATCAAACACTAGATTCTCATAAGGAGCACACAATCTAGTTCCCTCACATGCGCAGTTCACAATAGGGTGCGTGCTCCTACAAGAATCGAACACCACTGCTGATCTGGAAGAAGGTAGAGCCCAGGTGGTAATGCGAGCAATGGGAAGCAGCTGTAAATACAGATGAAGCTTCTCTCACTTGCCGGCTTCTTACCTCCTTCTCTGCAGCACGGTTCCTAACAGGGCACAGACCATACTAGCCATGGCCCATGGGTTGGAGACCCCTGCTTATAGGGACTACTACTCTGAGTATCTTAAAACATGGAGTCAACACATCTGTCTGATGTGTTTAAGGTACATTTTTTTTTCATTTCCTCCAACTCTTGATTATGTAAGCTGTTAAATAAAGTATCTATCAAGTTTAATCTTTAGCCTCATTGTCTCCAACATGTTTTTCAGAAGTAAATATTGCACTGAAATAAATTTATAAATAAGGTAATTCATTCTTCCCAAAAGATCATTTACAAAATAACTAATCTAAATATCACATATCATTACTTTAAGAACAAATTATGCTTCTCCAGATAATTTAGCCTTAACTTTGACCATCAATCATTTCGTAATTAGTAAAGAAAATGATTCCTCTCCTTAATTATCTAAATTCTTATATCTATAAATAAGTAGAAAGTAAAAAAAAAAAAGAGGAATGTAATATAATTTTAAATTAAAAAATGACAATAGCTTTTAGTTTTCTCAGGATTTAGTATCATTTTGCTGATATAGTCTTCCATTGTATTCTTATTCTATAGCCTTACAAAGCTTCCATTCACATCAAAAGTAGTCTCAAGACCCTAACCTTAACCATGAAAGTTCTCTTTGTCTTTATGATTACAGCTGGTAGAGCTTAACTGGCCATCTGTTATCAATTATTTTATTTAGCATCATAGAATATACTGACCTGCTTCATAATGTCTTTCAAGTAAGGTTTAGTGGGGGGGGTGTTTCTTTTCTTTTCTTTTTTTTCATTTTTAAGCAAGAAAATCTAAGATAGCAGTAAGAGATTTTTATTTTTGCAAGACAATGAGTGAGTTATATTTGGAAAGTGAAACAATCAGGATTTTTCACAAGCAAGCTACCAATTGATTGTGTCATCCCATTATCTCCCTGATGGGGGGAGCTAAGTACTACAAAGCTGTGGTTTGTCAATGTATCTATGTCATGCTTCCCCTGCCATCCTATCAAAGTATCTCATGCCTCTGTGAACTTTCTTAAAGGATGTTTCCAGATTTCTAAAAATGTATGTCAAATTTTACAAACTTAAATAAATTGAAGCATAGATAATGTTATAGACTCAGAAGGGGAAGCAGGAAGGGGTGAAGAGATGAAAAATTATCTATCAGGTACAATGTATACAGGTGAGGGTGGTAGGGGCACTTAAAGGCCAGACTTCTTTGCCACTATACAATGCTGTCATATAACCAAAACCTATTTATACCCTCTAAAGCTACTGAAATAAAGAAAATAAATACATAAAGAATAGTAACTGAATCTACTGTGTGAGAATCACTGATGTAAGGAAAATAAAAAACTGTGTAAGACTCAAGGCCCGTGTTGTCAAAAACACAAGTTTAACTTGGAAAGTAAAACTAATAAACATGGAATGATTAGATATCAACAATTATGAAGCAGTGGGAAACTTCCATAAATGCAATGGGAGTAAAAAAAAAGGAGGTCAACCATGAAAAGCAAAAGTGAACATTCACCTTACTGGAAAGGAATTAAGCATGAGAAGGAAGGCTTCCCATGGTAGGAAAACAGCATGAAGGAAAAATATTTCTGCCAAGGCAGAGCAAAAACAGACTGTGAGGATTCTCAGGAGCTAACTCAAACAACAATATCCTTCAGATGAATTGCTTTCAGTTCATAGACTTCTCTTTTCATTTAGAACAGAGAGTTTAATTTATAATTTGACATTTCATGTAATTTTATAGTCAATATATAACATAACAACAAATCCTATCCCATTTTCAGATCTCTAGTACTTACATTAGCCTTTCTAGTTCAAGCATGCCTTTTGCACTAAATTTATAAATTAAATGAGAAATTTTTCATATGGGCAACCTAATTACTGGACTAAAAAAAGAAAACTTAAAACATTTGTCCTCCTTAGAAGAAAATTCGTGTTCTTTTATGGTTCATTATATATGGTTACAGACTATTTTGCAAAATTGTTTATGTTTCAAGTTTTATTTTCCTGGCATCATGCTGCACATGATACTAACCCCTTCATGGCCTTAAGAAGAAGCTGCCCCACAGCTTCCCTGGTCAGGGCAGCCACAGGTTCTGCCTGCATTGACTTGTCTAGGGAGCAGGTCTGACTTTGGCTGTGTATACAAGCCACAGATCTGAAAGGGACATCTACTTTCTAAAAGACTGTCAAGGCTCACTGCAGGATGTTTAATTCTACTGAGAAGTTGACTTTAAAATGACATAGCTGATAAGACCAGAAGACTCTGTCAGGTTGTAGGGTCTTTGTCCATATTCTCTGCCCTAGCTTAGAAAACTGTGAAGAAAAGAAGAAAATATTGGGAATCAGCCACTAAGGACCTTTCAACAGTCCCCCCCACCCCCAATAAGTCATGTACATTTTTCAGCAGATGCTTTTTAAAAATTACTGTTATTTTATTTCTGTATATTCCCATGATGTAAAAATCAAACAATATAAAAGTATACAGGGAAATTCCTTACTCCCACTCCTGCCCCCCATGTATCTTATTCCCCAGTCACTCACAACTACTTTATTATTCATTAAGTATCCTCCAGAAGTTTTCCAGTCAAATACAAACACATTGAAATGGACCACTTTATTTGTTCTGCCCTTTGTTGTATAAAAGTTAGCATACCATAAAAATTGGTATAGCTGATTAAGCCAATTCCAGGAAATTTAAAAAATAGCATTGGTTTAGATTAGATTGATCATCAGTACAAAGAAAACCTCCTTCCAGCATCACAGCCAAATTTGCCAATGGATAAGGTTTTGTTGTTGGGAGCTGGGTGGGGGATTCGTTATCCCTACTTCTGATGATCACTCACCAGCAGGCTCAATGGTTGACAATATCTGTAATACAATTTCCTTGATGTTCCTCAAGCCTGTGACTCTGAACTCTATAGCTAGACAAATCAAGGACCTTGAAGGACACTCCATAAATTATATTCCACTCTCCATCAGAGTTGGCCCATGCTGTTACTTTTTGATTACTACTTATTGCAATTTTCTTTTCAGTCTTTCATTCTATGAACCAACTGATGAGTCAGCAGAAATCACACAAATAAATACTTTAACATTTGAATGTGTGTTGCCAAGGTCAGTAAAGTATATTGAACAACTGCTTAATACGTTTTTCTATATAGTAAGTTGTTGGTACAATAGTAGTCATTTTTTAAAAGGAAAAGGGGAACTGTTGATTGAAATTCTGTTCCTTGATGCAGAACAGGAACTAATGACTTACCAGAAAATAATTCAGTTCATGCACAGGTAACTCAAATTCCTTTAAGTAAATATGCATGTCAACCTTATTACTTTTTTATCTTGAATTATGTTACCCAAGAAATAACCTCTCTAATCAATGAGCACTGGTAATTTAAAGTATTTAAACCAAATCTAGATTATTTTACCAAATTTATTAATAGGTTTCATTACCAGACTATAGCAAATAAAATATAAGTTTTACATTACTGACATGTTAAGGAAACATTTCACATGTACTTTATTGTTGTGTATTATAGTCACTAGTAAATGTAGGGTCAAGATGCCTCATAGTCTATATATAGCATAACAAAAAATTCTATCCCACTTTCAAATCTCTAATACTTATATTAACTTTCTAGTTTAAGTATGCTTTTGTTCTCAGAAAAATAGAAGATGATAAAACTGATTGATATGTAATATTTTAGGTGTTCCTTTTATATTTAAAGAAATTTATTTTGGCTAATATTATTTATCTGTCAAACTTACTACCTAAATGGAATTTTACTATAGGAATCAATCCTATAAATTTACTTACAGAAAATTTAAAATTTGGAAAATATCTATAACAAGTCAGTAAAGGTAATAACAACTTGTGTAACTGATGTCAATATTCACTGCATAAAGAGTCATCATAATCATTAAGACATTTGATGATTAAGACAAGTTTTCTCATCAATGACACCAGTGTGTATTATCTACCATAGAAACAGGTATCCTTAGAGGAAACAAAGACAGGTACTTGACCATTGGGGTACTGACACTCTAGTAAAAATACAAAATAATTATGGCATCACTGGACAACTAGAAATAACAGAAGACCAGAAGTTTGGTTTGATACAATTCCAGTCTTAGCTCTCCCTCAATATGATTTTAGTCTAATAGTTTATCTCTTCAGGCCAGTTCCATATTCTGAAAATGAGGAGATTAGACTAGATATGCTTGTTTAGATTTCTCATACCTCTAAAATAACAATGGGGTTAGACAAAAACATAAATATCTAGACAAGTTCACTTACCATAGGTGTTGTATAACTACAGATACTAAGTACTAAGGAGATTCAGAGTAAGGATCAATCCTGCAACCTGGCCAGGAGCAGACTGCCAGGAAGAGCACAGATCAGGCTAGATTTGAAGGACTGCTGCTGGATGGGGCAGACTCTGGACCTTAACCTGCTTACTGAAGTGAATAGAGAAGAGGCAAGGATTTTGAAGGACGAGGACAAGGCCAGCTGAGAAGCAACAGTGACTTAATGTTGAATCGCCATCCCTTAAACCTAACTCGGCCATGATCAGGCTCTGCCCAGGTTTTTGGCTCAGACTTATTGTACAGAGGGGACCAATGACTCCAACCAAAGAGAAAGAATTACAGAGGTTGAGATCAAGAAGTTGCTGATAAATAATTTAAGACTGAGTATAAATAAAAAGCCAAATTATATTTCACAATCGAGTGTATAGTTTTATTTTCTAGTTAAACAGCTATTTATGCTAGATTCTTTTTACTGAGAAACTGAGATAAAACCAAATACAGAGCCACAACTGGTTTAGAAATACACTGAAGGGTACAAGGAAATAGGCATGTATGTCCTCCTTTTCAAGGCCCAGACAATTCCCTAAGAAACTGAGATGAGTATAAGATTCAATTCAAAGATTCTGCAGTAATAAAAGATTTCATTCAGAATTTCTGGGTCTCTAACCACTTTAAGTCAGCTCCTACATGTTCAAGTTCCTACCCAATGGTGAGTATTAAATATTTCCAGGCTGCTTGTCTACACCCCAGTCAGTCCTTCACAAGATGAACAAGTCCTACCACATTTAGCAGCTTTACCCCCACCCTTAGTCTGGCTGCAACCTGGATGTTATCCAGCTTGTCCCAAGTGAGCCCTTGAAGATATTTTTGTATAACTACAGATACTAAGTACTAAGGAGATTCAAGTTTATGTTTGGGTCTTACTGTGTGTGCCCAGTTCATGTGATAGGGCTTCTTCTCTTTCTTATCTCTAGTTGTCACTCAAGTTCTCCTAGGGACTCCTGAATTTTGCCCTAAATTTCAGCTTGGTTGTCAGGGGCTATATTTACCTAATCTGTGGCAATCTCCAATTTCTAGGAGTAATAATATAAGAGGCTAGTTTTCACTTTAAAAAGTCTCTCCCACCCATCCTCATTGTTTCAATGACAGCTCCTGTCGATAAACTTATTCTGTCACTACCAGGAAGCAGCCTTTAGCTGGACTTAAGGGGGGCTTCAGGTGCCTATTAACAGCACAGAAAATTTTTGAATTGTTTCTTAGCTCTCAGCAGCTGCCAGAAACTGTTTCCACTGTTAGTCATACTCTGTCCCCAAATATGATTGTGTCAGCAGTCCTTGCAGGGTCTGAATGCTGAGCACAAACTCTAGAGTAGAGCTTATAGTATGCTACACTATTCTGTATTTGTTTCCTATTGCTATATTAAAAACTTCCACTAGCTTAGTGACTTAAAACAATATCCATTTATTATGTCAGAAGTCTGGGTAGACTCACCTTGTTTCTTTTAGTAGGTTTAAATCAAGTTGTTGATTGAATCAGGCTTTTATCTGAAGGCTCAGAGGAAGAATTCACATACAAAATAATTCAGGTTGTTTGCCAAACTTATTTCCTTGCAGCTGTGGGTCTGAGGTCTCTTTCCTGGCTGACTGTCAACCAGAGTCCACCCTCCTCTTCTAGAGACTTCTCACATTCCTTGATTCTCCATCTTTACTCCAGCAATGGCATACCAAATCACACTCAAGCTTTGAATCTCTATGTCTTCTTCTTTAGCTACCAGTCACCAGAGAAGCTTCTCTGCCTTTAAAGATTCATCTGATTATATTGGGCCCACCTGAATAATCCCCCCTTTATAAGGCCAACTGTAACATATATTATGGGCTGAATTGTGGCCACAAAAAAACAGTTGTACAAGTCCTAACTCCCAGTACTTCACAATGTGACTTCATTTGGAAATTAGATCTTTAAAGCAGAATCAAGTTAAAAATGAGGTCATAAGTGGAGCCTAATTCACTGACAGATATCCTTATAAAAAGTGGAAATGTGTATATGGAGACAAACACACAGAGAAAGAAGATGATATTAAGATACCTAGGAAGAACACTATGCGAAGGCAGAGGCAGAGATTGGGCTGGAGTAACTGTAAGCCACAGAATACCAAGGACTGCCCACCACAATCAGAGGTAAGGAAGGCTGCTACCCAGATTCTCAGGGGAAGTATGGCCCTTCCAACATTTTCATTTCAGATCCTAGCCTCCAGAACTTTGAGGTAATAAACATCTGTTGCTTGTGGTACTTTGTTATACAGCCCTAGGAAACTGGTACACTATCTAATGTAACTTCATCAATAACTAACATCTCATCACAGTCACAGGTTCCAGGGATTGTGGGTGGGATGTTGAAGGATTTTCCAAGAAGTTATACATACTACCCTTACTCTATAGCACTTCAAGGAACATGTTCAAAGACCCTTTTTTCCAAGTACCCCCAGCATCCTCTCCTCAGACCACACTTCTTTTTGCTCCTGAGGCAGAAAACAGTCAGATTCACTGATTCTTCCTTGGTTCAGGCTATTTTCTTAATTTCCTTAAATGAACTCCCTTTTGGTTGACCAAACTGTTGCTGTTACTCCCTCCCAGAAAAATCCAGATATAGACACAGAAAAGGCTCCCAAATTCTTCAGGATTTTCATCATCACAAGTTGGAGAGGAAATCATGTAATTCAAGGACTTTGGATAGCTCCAAGGTGTCCAAAGTAGCTTTGTGTATGAAACGCCAATGATGACCCAGGATTACACAAGAGTAGCATATCTACAGCTGGCATATCACCTTAAATAGTCTATCAGGTGCACAGTTGCTGCATTGGCCAAATATAATGTTTTAATAAAAGCAATTGATTAGTGACCCTGCTTGTTTAGAACAAAAATGCAGAGGTTTGAGCATTGTCTTCCAAATTCCCAGAACTTTCTAAAACTCTCTCCTACCTCTTCAAGAAGAAAGTGGAGTTCCACTGCAGTCACTTAAACTCCTAAAGAGAACAAAGCAGATTTTTGTGAGAAAACTAGGACTTCTGGAGTCCCGCTTGATCCCCAGACAGATGTTCTTATGATTTCCTGCCTAAACATAGATTGCTCTTCTTTCTACAACTTTCTTACCATTTAACAATACTGGCTTCTCTCCTTCTACAAGAGAGTCTCTGCCAAACATTTTCCCTATATTGGGCAATGTATCATGTGCTCTGAGAGCCACAAGATTCATTCATGATCATCAATTACTTTGGACTCAGGGCCCAAGGCTCAGCCTCTTATAGAAATCCTTCTTCAATAGACTAGATGGGAAGACAGTCAGCTGCCTCTGAGGATCATCAGGCAGAAGCTAGCCAAACACTACTACTCCATGCTGCTGCATGACCATGGAATCTGAGCTGGTTTTCC
This sequence comes from Carlito syrichta, assembly GCF_000164805.1. Classification (NCBI taxonomy): domain Eukaryota; kingdom Metazoa; phylum Chordata; class Mammalia; order Primates; family Tarsiidae; genus Carlito; species Carlito syrichta. The sequence goes on along the minus strand of NW_007249317.1, from coordinate 437,488 downwards.
TAGGGACACCGAATAAAGAACACACTCCAGGTAGAAACAGAAACTGCGAGAGTCACCCAGGTAATAAGCAACAGTCAGCATATGGAGGAAGTCGTGAGTGAGAAGAAGCCACAGGTTAAGAAAGATAAATAAAGTAGTAAGAGTAGGAGATGAAAAAAAGGAAAAGCAGAAAAAAAGAGAAGCTGAAATGGCAAAATGGTGAAGTAATCAGAAGCAGCTGTGAATTCTGCTTCTGAGGGTACAGCTAGAGATGCTCTTGAGCCTCCAGAGATATCATTCTAGCAAGACTATGAGCAATGAGGCCACATGGGAGTCCAGAGAGAGAGAGTTTCCTTAAAATTCCTCATCATCTAAGGTTATGGAGCATTTTATTTAAGTTTTTAAATATTGTCTTTCATGTCTTATATCCTGAAAGAAATTCCAGTTCGATTCTGTAGTGTGTGTGTGTGTGTGTGTGTGTGTGTGTGTGTGTGTGTGTGTGTGTGTGTTTATCTCCAAAGCTTTTCCTCTTAATTGGAGCATTACTGATTTTCTAAGATAAACTTTGATTTCATGTGTAAAAGCCAAGTTACCTATGAGTAAGTTCAAAGTGTTCAACAAAACTTTACAGTATAGGATAGGAAAGATTATCTTCTAATGGGAGCTTCAAGTATTTTAGAAAATGAATATGACCCAAAGTCCAGCAGTTACTTCTTTTAAACATTTGTCATCATGAAAACACACAGTAACAGAAAATTGTGAGCCAAGAAATATCACAGAGCTAACATTTACATAGACACTACCAATGTTAAAAAATAGGAAATATTTATCATGATCTTTCTCAATAACTACTTCCTTGTTCCTTCCTAAAGGTAACATATCCTGAATTCTAATACTCTCATAGTGTTCCTTTCTGTTGTTGTTGTTGCTCAACATTATTATTGTGAGATCAGTACTTGATATGCTTATTTTTATCATAGTTCAGTAATTCATTATATTTGCATACTCCATTGTGAAGGATGTTTGGATTCATTAAGTTTAGGCTATTAGAAATCATATAAAGAGGCCTGGTTTCAGCTCCAACACGTAAGCTTAGAAGTTGTCACTCTCATTTTATACAATAAAAAGCTGGACACACCAAAAATCAACAACTTTTCTTGGATCCACCAGAAAACTGAGGTTACAGAGCAAAACACCACTCCAAAATCTGGAAAGACAGGAGCATCCAAAAAGGCACAACTGAGATCTCCTTACTTGGAACAGAATCCACTATAGGCATAAACTAGTAAGAACATTCGAATGGTAATTTTGCAAAATTGGTAGAGACTAAGTGTGGATTACTCTGAAAGTCAGAAACTTCTTAGGGCCCTCACAGTTTCCTTCAAGAATATCACTAGCTTCTTATGGTGAAGATCTGAGAATGGTAACCTGGTATCTCTGGCAAGAAGAAGGAAAAGGGTAACTATTGTAAAATACACTCAGAGACCTCTTCATGACAAAGTCATACTCTCCAGGAGAAAGGGTATTGCCAGAGCCTTCTCCCAGATGGAGAAAAGAAATTTCTACACACTCTAGACCCTGGTAGTCTTCCCATCTCATTTGACTTGGGGGAGGAGGAATATAATCAAACAGGGACCAGAGCTTCAAATGAGTAGACTAAGAATGCTACATCCAGGGAAAGGAGTAAGAAGTTAAAGGCAGAAAAGGCCATACCACTGCAGAAATACTTGTGAAGTTCACAACCCCAAGACACAGGCCCGCTATAAATCTGGAATTTGATTGGAAGACTATAAAATGTTTCCTTTACCCTACATTTTACCACTACACACCAACAGGGGTCTAGTTTGACAGGTGATTACAACTGAAAAATCTAATAGACATAGACTCTTTTAAAATAGGAGCAATTTGGAAAACTCATAGTTAAGAGAAGGGACAAAAACAAGGACAATAGAGGAATCTGAAGTACCTATAGCCATAGCAAGCATTAAACACAGGTCCACTCCTAGCAAGATTAACATAAATTTTCATACTAAAGGCCTACTTACCTCAATTCCTATTACCTGGCATGTGTCTAGTTTTCAACAAAAAAATTATAAGGCATTTAAAAAGGCAGGGAAAAAAAACAAAATCTGAACAGACAAAGAAATTTTCAGAAGCAGACATAGATATGACACAGACATTCAAATTATCAGATAGATAATTTAAAATAACTATGTGTTAAGGGTTCTAATTCAAAAAGTAGATAACATTAAAGAACAAAGGGGTAATGTAAACAGAGGAATGGAAACTCTAAGAAAGAATCAAAAGGAAATGCAACCAGTCAGGAACACTGCCACAGGTATGAAGGATGCCTTCTGATGGGCTCATCAGTCCCTGGACATGGCCAGTGAAAGAATCAGTGAGCTTCAAGATACAGCAATAGACTGAAAACAGTAACAATAGACTATCTAGGAGCTATGGAACACTATAAAAGGTATAGCACATATATAACTGAGATCCTAGAAGAAAAAGAAATAGAAAAAGATGCAGAATAAATATTTGAAGTAACAAACAATATTGTTATAAATATTTTTGTGCCTATCCCTTAGTTTATAAGCATATTCATTTCTGTTGGAGTTGCCTAATGTCAGCTTTGAAAGATAAGCCCAGACTGTATCTTGAAGTTTGTTGTATCAATTTACAGTTCGACTCATACAGGAGTTCCATTTTCTCCACATCTTCACCTACACTTGATATTCTCAGTCATTTGGATTATAACTTTTCAGGTGTTTGTGTAATGTTACTCACTTCAGGCATCCTCTTTTATGAAACTGTTCAAATATTGCCTTCTATGTCTCTGCCTGTTTTTAGCTTATTGATTGGTAGTAGTCCTGTGTATATTCTTCACATAAATACATTTTAGTCTACTTCTTGGTCATCCTTACTTTTAACGACAGCTTTGTCCCTTTGGTCACATGGAGCTGTCAAAAGTTCTGCCATGCTTTTCAGCTCTCTGCTGCTTCTTTTTAGAATAAGCATATATCTTTTGGGGTGGAAGGGATCTGATCCAAATGCAGAGCTTACCCTTCTGGACTTCTTCCAGATCTTGATCCCATAATTCTTTACTATCACATTAGCTCACCAGTGTTTTCAAGCAGATATTTTAACTTTCTCTCCAACTTTTCTAGCTATCCTCAGTGGTAGAGTTCCACTGAATTATTTTATCAGCCATTACCAGAAGTAGAATTCTCAGTCAGATAAAACCTGCAGTCACTCTTTTTAATGTCTTCTCACACAGGTATAAAGAGCCCAATAGTATATTCATGGCTCAACATGTACACATAGTGTAGTAAACTTGACCCCAATATTTTATCTTCTTGTATATTTGGTTAAAATACTATTTTATACATAGTACTTATGTATAAAATACAAAACTTCAACAACATTTTAACTTTCAATTTATCATCTAGAAACACTGATTATTGACTACTTAATTTAGGGGTTACAAAATTGCTGGTGGTTATTCATCCAACACTTGCCTAACCAGATCTCTGGCTTGCGTTCACTTAAATATTTATTAATAGTTTCTATGTACCAAACATTATTCTAGGAACTGAAACAAGACAGACCAAGATCTCTGCCCAGGGATAGAAACAAAATAAACACTTGAATAAATCATAAAATTGAAATAGAGAGGAATAAAGATGATTATGGATTAACAAATGATCAACAAAGAATTAGTATAGATTTATGTGATAGAATAAAGAATATTACTTTAGAATGGAAGTCATAAAACAGAAAAGTTTATATTAAACCTGAGATCTGAATGATAAGAAAAGTATGAAAATCAAAGAGAAAAGCACTCCAGGAGAAGGAAAGGATTTGCAAAAGTCTTGAAGCTAGAGCAAGCTTGGATTATTCAAAGAAAAAACAGAGACTAGAATGGCTGGAGTATAATTGGTGAAAGGGAACGTGGTATGAATGAGGCAAGAGTGACAAACTGAAACTAGATCATGGGGGACTTTGTAAGCCAACATAAAGAATTTAGATTTTATTCGTATTGGGATAATAAGTTTTTTAAAAAAGATTTAACTGTGTTTGGGAAGGAAAAGAGAGGTGACGTGACAGTATCCAAGTTACATTTTCAATATATTTCTCTGGTGGCTATGTGAAAATATATTGTGTAGAGATATATAATCAGGGTCTCGTAAAGAAATATAAATTACTTTTCATCTAGGAATGAGATACACAGCTAATAGAAAACCTAAGAATTTAAACAAGACATAATGAAGCAATCTGAGATTCACCGTAGCCACTAATACTTCTAAGACTGAAGGAGCCAAGGGAAGAGACAGTGTGAGCAGAGTCCAGAAGCTGGAGTCATCCCTTTGGCATGGCAAGGGCTTCCTAGTAGAGTTAGGTTCTACAGAAGGTAGATCAACAAAGAATCAGTGTTCAGCAGGATCTAGAGCCACAGGGGGAACAAAAAAATAGACGGCATAGAAAACATCACAGGAAAAAAATCTTCCACCAATGCTTCATATCAGCCGAATCTTCCTAGAAGGGCAAGGGAGGCTGGGAAATGTAGTTGTTTGAGGCTCAATGCTGAGCAAGAGATCGAAAGCTAAAGGACAATTGACTAACTCAGAAGACAAAGGTGGAAACAAAGAGACAAAAAGAGACTAATGCAGTGGGTCAAATGAAAATTATGGTAAATTGAACTAGGACTAGGAGGGTAAAGGCAGAAATAAAGACAAATAAATAAAATTAGTATATTTGAGGTATAATCAACAGAACTCATTGAGAGACTGGATGTAACAAGTGAGATAGATTTAAGGATAAATTCTAGATGTTTTATTTAAACAACTGAGAGAATAATGATGTCAAGAATGGGATGAGAAAGGCTAAAAAAAAATCAGAGGAGTTCAGGTGTGCAGGCATAAAATTTCTCTTTGGGCTTTGTTAAGTTAAAAGTGCCAAGTGAACTGACTCAGAAACAGAAAACCAAACCCTGTCTATTCTCATTCATCACATGTGGGAGCTAAAAGGCCACAAAGATGAAAATAAAAGGCATTGGAGACACCAATAAGGTGATGGGGTTCACAGACTACCTATGGGACACAATGTTCACCATCTGGGGAATGGGCCACCTGAGACCCAATCCCCACCACTACACATTATGTCCACGTAATGAACATGCATGTGTACCCCCTGAATCCACAATAAAATTCTTTAAAAGTGCTAATGAGGAGATTTCTAGTAAGCATTAAAAACACGAGTCTGGAATTTGGGGGAAATATCAGGACTCAAGATACAGATTTGGGAGTCATTAGCATATATTTTATATTAAAAAATATAAGACTGAGCCGGGCTCGGTGGCTCAGCCTGTAATCCCGCGCCTTTGGGAGGCTGAGGTGAGTGGATTGCCAGAACCCGCGGGTTCAAGACCCGCCTGGGCAGCAAGACCTCATCTCTACAATAAATCAAAAAATCAGCCAGGCATGGTAGCACATGCCTGTAATTCCGGCTACTCGGAAGGCTGAGGCGGAAGGATCACTGGAGCCCAGCAGGCGAGGCTGCGGTGGCCGGGATATATATAAAAGACTGGATGAAATTGCCATGGAGAAATTTATGGAAAAAGAGAAGAAAGAGAAGAGGCCCAAGAGCACTCCAAAGTTGAATGCCGCTGAGAAATCAAGACAGAAGAAACCAGAAATGCATATTGTATTGGCAACCCACAAATCATTTAGTGATTTTGACAGTAACCATCCTAATTTAGTTGAGGAGACAGAAGTTCATATAGTATGAGTTGTGGAAAGAATATAAATATGATGTGGGAAAAAAAAACTATTTTGAAAAAATTTTTGTTCCAAAGGGAAGCAAATAAGTGGGACTACAGATAAATTAGTTTTCCTTTTTTTTTAAGATAAGATATTTAAGATAGGAAATAAAATGGAAAATTTGAGTAGCTTTTGATAGATATAGATATCCAGTGGAGAGGTGCAGAAGATGCAAAAGAAAGAGAAGGAAAAGAGATGGAGCCAACAGCTTAAAAGTTAAGAAAAATTATGACTCAAAACATGACAAGTTAAAGTGTTGACATTTGATAGGAACAGGAACACTCCATGGCAAGTCAGGGCAAATCAGAGAGTTGGCTACAGAATTCAGTAGATGGGTACTTTTGAGTATTAGAGTATTTCTATTACTTTTATTTTAATAGTGAAATATAAGGTAAGGTCTTCAGCTAAGAGTGGAGGGGTGGGTAAGAGTTGAAAAAGAATAGAAAGGGTTTGAGATTTTTTTGAGAAATAAAACATGCAAGGATATATAGTAGGCTTGCCCTATATGAGAGCATCACTGGAGAAGATAACTAGGGAAGTTTAACTACACAAGTAGTCTAGAGCACTCCAGGGACTTTAGGGAAGCTGTGGGCTTATGATATTGGGCTACAGAATCAAAGTTGGATCAGGTGGGAAGTGAGGGGCTATCTTTCTCCTGAGAGCATGCACAACACACCTGGCTAATTATTTACCTGACAGCAGGTAAATAATCCAATTATTTACATAATCCAATTCAAGAAACAGAATCCAAGTTTCTTCAATAAAAAAGGCATGTTTGTCTTCTAGGGAGTTTATTTTTAATTCCTCACAAAACAAAAGTGTGTCATTGATTTATTTCATCATATAGGATAAATGGGTGTTTTGTAATTAATATTTTTATCTACTGACAATATTTTTCCTTATTTAGGTGTTGATACCTCTCAATGAAGCTCCCAAAACCCCACTAAGTTTGTCAAGTGAAACATTCTTTTTTAAAGATCCCTTTAATGTACAAACTGATTTATTTTCACTAAAATATAAAGTAGCCACATTAGGAAAATTTTTGTAAATCAGGAAAGAAGCTATGATAAAAAGTTTTAGGAAAAGAATCATTTAAAAAACATGTTATAGACTCTGTGTATATAGGGTCTCCAAGAAGTTAAAAGACTTAGAGACTAACTTAATTGAATTATAGATCATTGTGTGGTCCTAACCTCTGTCATGGGAATCTCTTTGTTCCTTCCAGCAATTTAAGCATCTAAAAAACTTCTCAACTGCATAAATATGGGCAGTATTCTACCATTTGGGGTCTTATTTTTCTCTGGTTTGAAGTGAAAGTTTGCTTCCATCTCATCTCAAACGTTTCTTCTTGTTTTATGATTCTGTAACTATGACTAAGGTTTAGGGACTAAATTCTTAATAAAAGAACACATACTTGGGAGTAAGAATAAGCTCATTTAGAGGCCACGCCCTGCATGTCAATGCCTTTGTTTAGAGTGGTGCTTCCTTATTTGCAGAAGGTGGGCATAACAGAAGGAAGTAAAGCCATAGTGCAAATAACTCTAACAGAATATAATATCAGTGGGGAAAAGATGCAAACACATAGGACAAGAAAAAAATTTTGTAATGTAGTGGACAAACCCATTGTTTACAGTCTCCCAGTTATCTACTTCATCTCTAACTAACCTGATACCACAGCATAATGGATAACTTTTATATTCAGACTGAAAAATATCTAAATAATCCCAGTTCTCTGTTGTACTCCATGCCCAAGACCCAGTGAAAGAGCAAAATTTTTTTAGTCAAAGAGCTGAGATCATTCTTCTGCTGCCCCTTTTACTGAATAGCTTTGGGCAAGCTACTTAACCTTGCTGATCTTTAGGCCAATATCCTTATAATCATTATGATGGTTTAATGATATTGGATGTTATTGAATACTGTACTCAGTGCAACACTTGGAACTTAGTAGGGATGAATAGATGATAGCTAATATCAGAAAGTAATAAATAATACAATGAACCCTGACTACTAAAGTACTCTTAATTCTATTAATAAATGAATATAGAATATAGAAAAGGAGTCATATAGAAAGGGAGTGAGGGAGCCACGTGAGCAAATTGAAAATAGGTGCTAGCCTTACGAAAGTAAGTTGAATTTCAACTGCTCTTGGTTGTGACATTCTATAAAAGAAATTCAAACTCCCAGAAGGTTCACGGAAACATTTTATTTGAAGACTTTTTATCTAAAAAGTAAGTAGCTGGGAGACTGTAAACACTTTCTTCTCTCTATCATGGACAATTTTACTTGCTAAACTGGCAGTACCTATGACAACTCAGTTACTTAGCTTACATGAAGTTTACTCCAAAAGAGTTCTAAAATATAAGATTAAGATGTCTAGTAGATGTGAGAGTTATTGACTATAAGGCAATGATTTCTTCAGTCAACAGAAGACTATTGAAAGACTTGTCAGAAACCAGAAAAGTAATTTCTTCAGATCCAGAGAGCACATGGCAAAACACTCTCATCTGAGAAATGGTAATGTGACACTGTAGTTTTTGTTTTACTCTAGGTAGGCAATAAACACAATGGCAGTGTTTTAATATAACTGCACACATTTCTTTCACCTTTACTGACACAACAGAGGCATCATCTGCCATCTATCAAGCTGGCTGTTATAAATGTGCTGACCTTTTTCTCTTTAAAATAACCTATTTAACACAATTTGTATGAAATACCCATGTGGAACAAATTTGGTACAGAAAGCAAGCAGCCACATATAATCTATTACAGGAGTCTATTTGGAGACTGAAATTTCCAATGAAGAACTTTAATCAAATTATAATCCTGAAATATTGGAGCTATGAAGGATCTCAAGGATCTTCTAGACGAATCTCATCTAACAAAGAAACTGTGAGATAAAGAACTAGAAAGGATGTATTTTATATAAGGTCTCACAACTAGGTAGAAGCAGAACAGGGACAAAAACCCAGACCTCCTGACTCCACAGATGGTGGGATGGCAATTAATTTAAAGCAGACAGGCCATCCTAACAATAACAGATTGACCAAAAATCATCTTCATATAAATTATAAGGCAATTTAGTAAGCAAATAGAATCTTAATGAAATCAGGATGAGTGTAATGAAAATTAAGAAGCCAGGCTAATGAAGATAGGCATAAATTAGTAAACAAATGGTTAGTATAATAATCCTTCCCCCCTCTTACTTTTTATTGGATTACAGGGGAATTTGACATTGTATGAGAGCTCTGGATAAGTGCTTCATCTTTCAGGTTAGGTCTTAGGGGACCAGAAAAGAATTGTAAATGCCACAAAGGAAAAGGAAAAACAAAAGTAAATATAAATGGGCAACCATATTAATTTTAGAAAACATGCAAAAACTCGTATATCAAAAGTGATTTTGATAACGAGGTGTTCTACAAACAAAGAATTTAGGCTTCAAAATCCAATTTTAGTGATCCATTTTGTGCAACAACAAAAAAAAATGTGTTCAAGGCATTTCACAGTGAGATTGTCTGTCATTGTTGAGAACACAAATTTATACAAAGCTCACAGGCAGAACCATGCCTAATATCACTATCTTTTTGGATGTTGTTGTTGAAAGATATAGCTACAAAATCAAAGCACTCACTACAATAAACATTTTCTCTCATCCATTTAAATATTGAGAAATAACATTTTGAGATACAAATTTTAGTTCCCAATTCAAAAGCCCAGTGGGATAATGGCTGCAATAAAAGAAATTGAGCCTATGACTATCAGTATGCACTAAATGTCACCAGCAGAACAAATCCACACTCAACTTTGTTTCTTAGTGGCTAGTAACAATGTTCATGGATAAACTGACTGTGAGATGAACTACACATACAAGGGAGGAACCCCCCCCAGAAAAAGCTACAATTAATTTATAAAAAACTGTGTATTTATTCCTACATGTTTAAACTTCAGTCACCTTCAAAGTACTCTCTGTTTGATGCAATACACCTATTGAGATACTTTTTCCACTGCTCAAAACAGTTTTTGAACTTGTCAATTTTGATGCCTTTTGGTGCTTCTGCCATTTTTTGTTTCACCTCTTCCACATCAGTAAAATGTTTCCCTTTGAGCACTGTTTTTCAAATGAGGAAACAAAAAAAAAGTTGATTGGGGTGAGATCAGATGAATAGGGAGGGCATGGGGGGTCATGCTATTTTTGGTCAAAAACTGCTGAACACTCAGTGCAGTGTAGACAGGTGCATTGTCATGATAGAAGAACCAGTCATCTGTTTGCCACAACTTAAGATATTTCTTCTACAAATCCTGATGCAAACTTCCCCAAAATTCCAGATATAAATTTTGGTTGCCCATTTGATCTGGAGGAACAAATTCCAAGTATACTATAAGAAGCCTGCCCTCCAAAAGATAATTCTGGGTTTTTTGTGTTCCTCCTCATATATGTGCTCAGTCTTGGGGTTTGTTTGGTTGATTGATTTGACTTTTTTATTTTTATTTTTTTGTTAACAAAAGCACCAAGGTAATTCAATGAGGAAAAAAATCTTTTTTTTTTTTTTTTTTAAACAAATGGTACTAAACTACTGGATACCTATGTGGGAAAAAAAATGAATTTTGATCCTTACTTCACATCATATACAAAAATCATCACCAAATGTCAATCTAAATATAAACTTAACAATCTAAATATAAATTTTTAAACTATAAAACTTCTAGAAGAAAGCATAACAAAACCTTTGAAACTTTGAGGCACACAAAGATTTCTCAAATATAACACAAAAGAGAACATTTTAAAAGAAGTGATTAATTGGACTTTAGAAAAATTTAAAACTTCCATTTCTCAAAATCACAACTAACAAAGTAGAGAACACAAACCAAAGATGGGGAAAGCTCTCTGCAATGTGCATGTCTGACAAAAGACTTATATCTAGAAAAAAAAACTCTAGCAATTCCATAAAAAAACCAATGTGAGCAAAAGATTTAAGGAGTACTTTTTTAAAAGAAACATGTATGGCTGATGAGTTCATAGACATCATTAGTCATTAGGAAATGCTAGTTAAAACAAAAATGAGGCTGGGCATGGTGGCACTCAAGCCTGTAATCCTAGCACTTTGGGGGCCACGGTGAGGGGATTTAAGCCCATGTGTTGGAGAAAAGCCTGGACAACTTGGTGAGACTTAATCTCTACAATAAATCAAAAAATTAGCTGGCTCAGTGACTCGGTGACTCAGCCTGTAATCCTGCGCTTTGGGAGGCTGAGGTGAGTAGATTGCTTGAGCCCATGGGTTCAAGACCCGCCTGGACAACTTGGCAAGACCTCATCTCTATAATAAAATTAAAAAATCACTCGGGCATGGTAGCGTATGCTGGTAATTCTGGCTCCTCGGAAGGCTGAGGCAGAAGGATCACCAGAGCTCAGTGGGTCAAGGTTGCAGTGGCCGGGAGCAGCCACTGCACTCCAGTCTGGGTGACAAAGTGAGACTCCAACTCAAAAAAAAATAAAAATAAAAAAAATAAAAAAATTAGCCAGCCGTGGTAGTGCACACCTGTAGCTCTAGCTACTTGAAAGACTGGGGCAGAAGGACCTGAACCCAGCAGGTCGACATTGGGGTGGCCATGAGCATGCCACTGCATTCCAGCCTGGGCAATGGAGTGAGACTCTAACTCAAAAAAAAACAAACACAAAAATGAGACACTGCTTCCAGCCCACTCTAACTGTTAACACTAAAAATACTGACAGTACAATTGTTGGTGTGATATGAAGCAACTAGGACTCTTATGCATTACTTATGGCAGTGTAAAATGGTCTCATTGGAGAGTGGTTTGACCCAGAAATTGCATTCCTATGTATTTATCAAAGAGAAATAAAAATGTTTATATACAAAGACTTGACACAATTGTAGAAGCTTTTGACTATTCATAATAGTCAAAAGATGGAGCAAATCAAATATCTATCAAAAGGTGAAAGGACAAATCAATTCTGGTATATCCATACAATGGAATAATACTTCACAATGAAAAAGATACATGTAACAAGATGGTTTAATCTTAAAATTATTATATGCAACAAAATAAACCAGAATCAAAAGAGCATACTGAAGAATTTTGTTTATATAAAACTTATAATATGCTATCTTAATCTATAGTGACAGAAAATAGATTAGTGGATGCCTGAGGCCAGGGGTTAGGAGCTTAAATGCAAAGGAACATGAGGAAGTTTTGGGAAGTGATAAAGTTTTATATCTTTGTTGTGGTGGTAGTTACATGGATGTATACAGTTTTCAAAACTTAAGAGTATAATACAACTTCCAAACTGAAAATCAGCTTAAAAGAAAAGAAGAACGTTTTTACCAAGCTGATTAAAGTAGAGAAATGGAGTGGGGAAGTGAATCGTAAATCTCAAAGAAGGTATAAAGTCAAGTGCATCACATGATCTGACTCATATTTTTAAAGGACATTCTAGACTCTATTTTGAGAAGAGACTGAAAAGGTACAAGCAAGTTTTCTACTAAATGTTTCTTCAACTAAGAAGTCTTCCGTGATTCCCTTATCTAAAGTCACACACATCTCAAATACAATATGACTGTGTATGTAGTAGAATACATTGTAAACAAACAGATAAGTTATTATAATTAATGTGATATTAGCAAGCAATCTGGACACTAAATTAATATACAAAAATGAATTTTGTTTCTATATCATAAATAAATAATTGTAAAATATTTTTTAAGTAGCATTTATAATATCAAAAAAAAATCAAATACCGAGGAATCAATAGAGTATAAAACGCTATTGAGAGAAATTAAAATAAGACTTAAATAAATGGAGGGTGGAATGATTTTTTTAAATTGGAAAACTCACTTTATAAAGGTGTCAAGTCTTCCAAAATTTGTCTATGAATTTAAATTCCTACATTTCTGGTGGGGTAGAAACTGGCAATCTAAGTGCCACATTAAAATGGAAAAGACCAAGAATAACAAAGATGAAGAAAAGGTAGCAGTGCTTTCTCAACTAGATATACAGATGCAGTAACTAAAACAGTGTGCTACTGCCTAAAGAAAAGCAGACCAATACAATCAAATAAAGAGTTCAGACATATATGATAATTTCATTTAGAATAAAGGTGACACTGCAGAGCCCTGGGGGCAAGAAGAGTCTGAGTAAACAGTTCTAGGTCAACTGAATATTCTAACAGAAAATTAGTGAAAAACTAGATCCCCAAATAAACCAGAAAAATAATTTAATATTTAACAAATAAAATTTAGGGGGTTGAAGATTTAAATGCCAAGCAAAGTCCCCAGGTGAAAATGTTTGCATATATCTTTAGGATCTTGAAGCATTATCAACTGAACATAAAAAGACCTAATGATAAACAGATTGATAAATTAGATTATTGTGTAATTAAGAACCTCTATTGAAAGATCTATATTGTAAATAATAATAATAATAATACGCAAGTTACAGAATTTAAGAAGTTATCTGCAATACTTTTTTGTTTGGTTTTTAGTTGGAGTCTCACTCCTTTGCCCAGGTTGGAGTGCAGTGGCACACACGCCCACGGCCACCCCAGCATCGACCTGTTGGGCTCCGGTGATACTTCTGCCTCAACCTTCCAAGCAGCCGGACTACAGACACGCGCTACCACGCCGGGCTATTTTTTTTTTTTTTTTTTTTTTTTTTTATTTATTGTAGAGATGAGGTCTCGCCAAGTTGCCTGGGCTGGTCTCGAAACCACGGGTTCAGGCAATCTACTTGCCTTGGTCTCCCAAAGTGCTGGAATTACAGGCTAAGTCACCAAGCCCAGCATGCAACACTTATAGCCAACAAAAGACTCATATGCCTTCTAAAGAGCTACTACAAATCAATATTGAAGACATAATACAATAAACTTGAACAATCATTTCACCAAAAGATAAATAAATAAAATAATCAACTGGCCAATGAGGTTATGAAAACTGCCTAACCTCATTAGTAATAAAGGAAATGTAAGCTAAAATCACAAACTGCCCATAATGACAAAAAATTTAAAAGGCTGATAATACTATCATGGTAATTCACTATCCTGTATTTTTATTATTTGTATATATAATGTCCTTCATAATAAAAATTAAAACTAAATTTAAAAATAAATTGAACATTTAAATTGGAAAGTCATTTAGGAAAGCAAATAAAATATTCTTTCTTATTGTATTTATTTTAGAGTTGTGGGGTACAAGTGAAGGCTTGCTACATAAGTAGGTTACATGCAGGTAAAGTTTGGGCTTGGAGCTGGCCCTCTCTCCCCTTGGTAGAGAGCCAGATACCCTTGTGTTGCTACATGCCTGCCTTCCTCCCTCCCCTAGCAGTACCCAGCATCAGCCAATCCCATTCTCGTGCTAGTGTGACTAGTGTTCAGGGTCCACATATGAGTGAGAACATGCAGTATTCATTTATTGGTTTCTGTGACAGTTCACTTAGTATCATCATCTCCAGCTGCATCCAAGTTGCTGTGAAGGACATGATTTTGTTCTTCTTTAAGGCTGCATAGCATTCCATCATGTACATATACCACATTTTCTTTATCCAGTCCACTTTTGATGGGCACCTGGGTCGGTTCAATGTTTTCACCATTGCAAATAGTGTGGCAATAAATATGTGTGTGTAGGTGTCTTTTTGGTAGAGCAATCTGTGTTCCTCCAGGTATATCCCCAGGAGAGGGATTGCTGGATCATATGGAAGTTCACATTTTAGTTCTTTTAGAGATCATCAGGGATTTGGAAATGATAGCGGCAGAGCTAGTCGGAATGTGTGAGTACCTGTGTGAGTGAGTGAGTGTGTGGATGAATTTGCATGTGTGTCTGTTTGTAAGTGGGTGTATGAATAGCTGACTGAGTAGGGACTTGGGAGCAAGTGACCAAGGCTCTCTTGATGAAATTGCTGGTGCCAGCAGCTGCTCTGTTTGAACCCTAGTGCCTCCTGGGAGGCAGAAACTGGATGCTATTTTCTAAAATCAATAAACTTTTTCCTGGGGAGAGGCTGCTGGGAACAACAGCCATTGCTATACTGCCCGACCACCACAGACCAGGTTGGACACTAACAGCAAGGGCTGCAGGGGGAGCACAGCAAGGGAGCCAGAGGTAGAGTCCCACTGAAGAAGATGAAACAGGCATCCAGTCACCATCTTGATAAACAGGCAGGGAACTGCTCCAGCTTGCTCACCATAGAACAACAGACCCACTCTCTGTTAACTACTCAGGGATTGATCTTGACCCAGAGGGAATATACTGAAAGCACAAACTTCAGAGGGACAGGATAAGTGTGGAAGTACACCTCCCCCTACCGTGATCAAGTTATGGGACATAGGGTACAACCATAAAAGGACAAAGAAGACCTCAAGACCTGCAGTGGGTCCTAGGCTGACCCAATCCCCTCCTCTCCAGCAATCCCTTGAATGTCAGACCCACATGGCAGGAGCATAACTGAGAGGGATAAACCTAGGTGGACCCTGGATGACATTCATGCTTGGAGAACGCTACTCTGTAAAATGCCTGACTGGGACTCCCATAGCCAGCAGCTGAAGAGGAGGCAATCCCACACCTCCCCACCAAAGAAGATCTCCCTGACCTTACAAGACCAGGAGGGGAGGACTAATGCGCCACCCACCCCTAAGCCACATGTTGGGGAGATTGTGAATAAGCCTGCAGATTCACAGGAGGCAGCAGATGGACTTACTTGTGAGCACCTGAGAGGATCACAACCTGACACAAGAGGATGATTAGTGCCCAGAAATTATTTTTTAATTCTGCTTTTCTTTTTTGTTCTTCTTTTGTTTTGGTCTAGTGTGCGTGTGTGTGTGTGTGTGAGAGAGAGAGAGAGAGAGAGAATGTGTGTGGGAGAGTTTAATTTGCATTTCCATCCCTCTCTCCATTTTTTTGTGTTCTTTTGTTTTGTCTCCTTTTGTTTTGGGGTGTGTGTGTGTGTGTGTGTGTGTGTGTGTGTGTGTGTGTATGTGTGTGGGGGTTTGATTTGCATCCCTCCCATTTTTGTTTTGTTCTTTTAGTTTAGTTCATGTGAGTGTGTGTGAAAGTTCGATTTGCATCTCTTCCCCCTTCCTTTTTTTTTTCCTTCTACTTCCTCTTTCATTTTTTCGTTTGTGTGTATGTATAAGTGAATGTGTATGTGAATATGTGTGTGGAGGTTTGATTTGCATTCCCCCTTCCCATTTTTTTGTTTTGTTTTGTTCTTCTTTTGGTTTAGTTCATGTGAATGTGTGTGAGAGTTCGATTTGCATTCCTCCCCCCACCTTTTTTTTCTTCTTCTTCCTCTTTCATTTGTTGGGTTCTCTCTCGCTCTCTCTCTCTGTGTGTGTGTGTGTGTGTGTGTGTGTGTGTGTTCAGTTTTCTTGTTTTTTTGTGTGTGTGATTTTTTTGTGTTTTCTTTTCTGTTGGTTTTTGCTTGTTTTGGTCTTTTTAATTTTTGTTATTGTTTTTGCTTTTGTTTTTCTGTGGTTTGTTTTATTTTTTATCTTTATTATTTTTGTCCAGTCTATTTCACTCTACTTTTCTCTGTTCTCCTTATTACTGTTACTTTATCTTGGACTCAGGGGGTACACACACATACCCATTGCATAGTCATATGGAATGGTGGTAGGGAGTGGATCTCAGAAGGCCCATAAACAGTCAGTGAACATTGTAATTTGCAAGTGGTTTCTGAATCCTAGCTCCCCACCCTCCACATTATTTGACTATCAAAACTACACGAAACAGAAAAGCTTCCAATCCCCATCCCTGTTTAAAAAAAATATAAACTTAGAGGCTCTGATCAGGGAAGAACAGAGGGCTGAGCAAACAACAGAAGCGAAAGCCCCACCCACTACCTCTGAATTATGTAAGAGAAAAGAAAGAAATCTGTCACAAATGAGGAAACATCAACAGAAGAACACAGAAAATTTTCACTGTACCAAACAGGCAACACCCCAAAATATCAAACCTTAGAGCCCAAACAATGGAAATCACCAACGATTGACTCCAGAATACAACAAGGATTAGAGAATGGATGGAAAGAGTGAATAAGACTCAAGAAAGACAAGATGTAACACTGAAAGAACTTGTAACAGGATTTTGCCCATAAAAAACTTCATCCAGGAAATCAGTAACAAGATAACAAGCATAAAGAACAGAATCAACCAAGCAGAAGAAAGAATCTCAAAGCTTGAAGACCAATATGTGGAATTAACACAATCTGTTAAAAACAGAAAGAAAACTCAAAAAGTAGCACAAAGCTTTGAAGAGATGTGTAAATATATCAAGAGGCGTAACTTATGCCTGATTGGTATCCCAGAAAAAGAAAGGGAAATGGGGAACATCTTGGAACACATATTCCAGAAGGTTATTCAAGAAAACTTTCCCCATCTCAGCAGAGATGTGATCATCCAAACACAAGAGATTCAAAGAACCCCCATAAGACATAAAATGAGAAGACCAACCCCTATACACATAGCAATTCACGTGCACAAAGTAGGTGAAAAGAAAAAATCCTAAAACAGTTAAAGAGAGAGGTCAAACTACCTACTAGGGGAGACTAATCAGCATATCAGCAGACTTATCAGCAGAAACATTACAAGCCAGAAGGGACTCGAGTCTAATCTTCAAAGTCCTCAAAGACAAACAATTTAAACCAAGAATTTTCTACCCAACCAAGCTTAGCTTCATCAGTGATGGAGAATTAAAATCCTTCCCAGACATCCAATTCCTAAAAGATTATACAACTTCTGACCTGTTCAACAGGAGATACTTGAGATGGTATTAAACACAGAAGAAGAAAAAAGAAAGAATAACCATGCACTTCCCAAGAATGCAGGAAAACATAGAATCAACACAACACACCTCACAGCTGCAAAAATTGAGAACACACACATATATCAACTCAAAAGTTAAAATAAAACAAAAGAGCCTTATAAAAGCCTCATGGGAGGGATAAACTCTCACATTTCAATAATCAGCCTGAACATCAATGGATTAAATACACCACTGAAAAGACAAAGAATGGCAAACTTGATCTTTTTTTTTTTTGAGTTGGAGTCTCACTCTGCCACCCAGACTGGAGTGCAGTGGCATGCTCCCAGTCACTGCAGCCTCAACCTGCTGGGCTCTGGTGATCCTTCTGCCTCAGCCTTCCAAGTAGCCAAAACTACAGGCACATGCTACCATTCCTGGCTAATATTTTGATTTATTGTAGAGATGAGGTCTAGGTTGCCCAGGTTGGTCTTGAACCTGCGGGTTCAGGTAATCCACTCACCTCAGCCTCCCAAGGCATGGGATTAAAGGCTGAGCCACCGAGCCCGGCTGACAAACTTGATTTTTAAAATGACTCAACAATATACTGCATCCAGGACACACATCTCACTACATTGATTCAAAATTAAAGGATGGAAAACACACTTTCAGATGAACAGAAAACAAAAGAAGGCAGGAGTCACAATTTTAATATCAGAAAAAATAACCTTCAAACTATCAAAAATTAAAGGTACAGAAGGATATTGCATAATGATAAAAATTCAAGCCATCAACAAGAAACACCCATCCTAAATACATATGTACCCAACACAGGACATAGATTTATAAAACAATTACTAAGTAAACTAAAAAAGGATATTTATTTAAATAGTATCATAACTGGGGACTTAAATACCCCACTAACAACCATGGAATATACATTCTACTCATAGAATGATAGATTATTGAGACAAAAAAAATCAATAAGGTGATCTGGAACCTTAACTTGATGCTTGACCAAATGAACTTAATAGATACGTATAGAACACCCCACCCAACAACCATGGAATATACATTCTACTCATCACCACATGGTGTATACTCCAAGATCGACCACATCTTTAGCCATAAATCAAGCATAAACAAATTCCACAAGATTGAAATACTGCCATGCACCTTCCCAGACCACAGTGGAATAAAAATAAATATCACCACAAACAAAATTTCTCCAAAGCACACAATGACATGAACACTAAAAAGTACAATGTTGAGCAACTCTTGGGTCAACACAGAAATCAAAACAGAAATTAACGATTCTTGGAAGCAAATGAAAACAAAGACACATCTTACCAAAACCTCTGGGGTGCTATGAAAACAGTACTATGGGAGAGATTTATATCTCTATGAACATACATCAACAACATAGCAAGATCACAAGTCAACAGTTTAATAAATCACCTAAAAGAGCTGGAAAGGCAGGACCACCAAAACCCTAACTTCAGCAGAAGAATCCAGATTACCAAAGTAAAAGCCCAAATACAGGACATAGAAGTTAAAAATATCATAGAAAAAGATCAATGAAACAAAAACCTTGTTCTTTGAAAGAATAAACAAGATTGATGGACTGCTAGCCAGAATTACCAAGAAAAAGCCCAAATAAACACAATCAGAAAAGCAAAAGAGCAAGTCACAACCAACCCTGAAGAAATACCAAAGATTTTCAGAGATTACTATGCACACCTATATTGAAACAAATTCGTAAACCTAAACAAAATGGAGGACTTTCTGTGATGTCAGAAAGTCCTCCATTTTGTTTAGGTTTACGAATTTGTTTCAATATAGGTGTGCATAGTAATGCCCAAGGTTGCATAGTAATGCCCAAGGTGGGCATAGTAATGCCCAAAGTTGAAACAAGAATAGAGACCTTAAATAAATCAATAACAACTTCATCATAAGAAAACTACCTACAAAAAAAAAAAAAGAGCCCTGGACCAGATGACTTTCCAGTAGAATTCTACAAGACATACAAGGAGGAGCTGATATCAATCCTATTGAAAGTATTTCAGGCAATCAAAAAAAATGGAACTCTCCCCAAATCATTTTATGAAGCTAACATTGCACTAACACCCATATTGGGCAAAGATCCTTCAGAGAAAGAGAACTACAGGCCAATATCACTGAAGAACATAGATGCAAAATTTTCAATAAGATTCTAGCAAGAATCCAACATTACATCTCAAAAATTGTCTACCATGACCAAGTAGGCTTCATCCTTGTAACATAAGCTGGTTCAACATAAACATAATTCAATTCATCAACAAATGTAAACACAGGAATCACATAATTAAATCATTAAATGCAAAAAAGGCTTTCAACAAAATCCAGCATCCATTCTTGAAAAAACCCTTAACACCTAGCTATAGAGAAAATATACCTGAAAATAGTAAAAGCCATCTATGATAAATCCAACATATTATTATATGGACAGAAATTGGAACACGCCAACATATTACTATATGGACAGAAATTGGAAGCATTTCCCCTGAAAACTGGAACAAGGCTGTCCACACTCCCCCTACCCCCCATCCCCATTCAACATAGTGTTGGAAGTCCTAGCTAGAACAATCAGACAAGAGAAGGATATCAGGAGTAACCAAATAAGAAAAGAGGGAGTTAAGCTATCCCTCTTTGTGGGCAATATGATCCTATACTATAAAACCCAAAGGAATCTGTCAAAAACCTTTTTGCATTGATAAAGGACTTTGCCAAAGTCTCAGGGTATAAAATCAGCAAGCAAAAGACAGTCACTTTTTTTATACAACAACAAACAGGCAGAGAAACAAAGAAAAGCACAATCCCATTCACAATAGCCACCAAAAAGAAAGAAAGAAAGAAATACCTTGGCATCTTCCTAATCAGCAAAATGAAAGAACTTTACAACAAAAACTACAAAGCAATGCTCAAAGAAATCCAAGAAGACACAAACAAATGGAAAAATATTCCATGCTCAAGGAATGGAAGAATCAACTTTGTTAAGATGTCCATTCTACTCAAAGCAATCTACAGGTTCAACACAATACCCATTAAATTACCATCATCATTCTTCTCAGACCTGGAAGTGACAATGCAGAAATTCATATAAAAACAAAAATGACCATGAATAGCCAAAACAATCCTTAGCAAAAGAAACAAACTTGGAGATATTACACTCCCAGACTTGAAACTTTATTATAGGACTAAAATAATCAAAACATCCTGGTACTGATACAAGAGCAGGAATATAGACCAATGAAACAGAATAGAGATTCTGGAAGCAAAACCTCAATTTCTCAACCCACTCATCTTCAACAAAGTCTCCACCAACAACCACTAGGGAAAGGAAAACCTGTTCAATAAATGATGCTGGGAAAACTGGCTGGCCCCATGCAGAAGAATAAAACAGGACCCCTACCTGTCACCATAAAAGCAACTCCAGATGGATCAAATACCTAAATGTAAAACTTCAAGCTATTAGAATCTTAGAAGACACAGGAGACAATCTTACCGAAACTGGAATAGGCAACCAATACCTGTTCAAAATCCCAGATGCCCATTCCATAAGAGATAAGATTGGCAAGTGGAGACTCATCAAACTGAAAAGCTTCTGCAAAGCAAAAGAAACCATCAAGAGAGTGGAGAGATAGCCCACAGAATGGGTAAAAAAATATTTGACAACTGTATCTCCAACAAAGACCTAAAATCCAGGATCAGCAAGGAACTCAAATGTGCCTAAAGTGAAAAAAAAAAACAAAAAACAGCTTAATTAAAAAATGGGCAAAAGATATAAATAGACACTTCTCAAAAGAAGATATACACTCATCCAATAGATACATGAAGAAATCCTCAGCCTCACTAATCATCAGAGAAATGCAAATCAAAACCACGTTGAGATACCACCTAACTCCAGTAAGAATGACCATCATTAATAAAACAAAAAACTGCAGATGAGGATGTAGAGAAAAGGGAACACTTCTATGTGGTTGATAGGAGTGCAAACTAACTCAAGTTCTATGAAAAACAATGTGGCAATTTCTAGAAGAACAAAAAATTGACCTTGCATATGACCCAGCAATCCCCCTTCTGGGAATATACCTGGAGGAACTCAAATCATTCTACAAAAAAGATACCTCTGCTCCATGTATATATAGATATAGATATAGATATAGATATAGATATAGATTTTTGAGTTGGAGTCTCACTCTGTCGCCCAGACTGGAGAGCAGTGGCCGCTCCCGGCCACCGCAGCCTCTACCAGCTGGGCTCCGATGATCCTTCCATCTCAGCCTTCCAAGTAGCTGAAACTACAGACACGTGCTACCACGCCCGGCTAATTTTTGATTTATTGTAGAGATGAGGTCTCGCCAAGTTGCTTAGGCGGGTCTCGAACCCTCAGGCTCAGGCAATCCACTCACCTCAGCCTCCCAAAGGCACGGGATTACAGGCTGAGCCACCAAGCCCGGCTGCTCCATGTATATGGAAGGACTATTCACAATATCAAAAACATGAAACTATCTGTGCTGCCCATCAAAACTAGACTGAATTTTTTTAAAAAGTAGCACACATACACAATGGAATTTTATGTAGCCATAAAGGACAAAATTATGAACTTTGCAACAACTTGGATGGATTTCAGGTCTATCATACTCCGTGATCTATCACAGAAATAAAGGCTGAGTACGACATGTTCTCACTCATAAGTGGACCCTAAACACCTATCTTTCTTTCTTTCTTTTTTATTTTAAAGATGTGCGGAACAACTCAGAATTAGGTATACAATGGTCATAATACAGGTAATGTTTGGGCCTCCCATTGGTCCCTATTTTGCCTGATTTGAGATCAGGTACTCTTATTAATGTTATGTGCATCCTTCACCCCTATCACTGCCGGCTGTTTCTAGCTACTGCCATTCCCTTTCTTATAGTACTATGGCAAATGTTCAGGGTTCACTTATGAGTGAGAACACGTGGTACTCTGTTCTTTGTTTCTGTGATAGATCACTGAATCCATCTATAGACTCTAAATCCATCCAAATAGCTGCAGAGTGCAAAATTCTGTTCTTCTTTATGGTTGTGTAAAATTCCATTGTGTATATATCCACATTTATTTTATCCAGTTCACTTCCAATGGTTTCATGTTTTTTGCAATTATAAATAGTGCTGCAATAAACATGCATGTGCAGATATCTTTTTAGTAGAGTGATTTAAGTTCCTGCAGGTATATTCCCAGATGGGGGATTGCTGGATAATATGGAAGGTCAATTTCTAGTTCTTTTAGGAATTGCCACACTGTTTTCCATAGAGGTTGAATTAGTTTGCATTCCCACCAACAGTGTAGAAGTGCTGAACTCCTATCTTAACACTACTGAAAAGGGAATGGCAGTAGTGGGACACTGCCAGGGGGAAAAGGAGTACATAATATCAGTAAGGGTGCCTGATCCTAATCCAGCAAAGTGAGGTCCAATCAGAGGCCCAAAACTTCAACTGTACCTAAACCACTTACATACATAATCCTGACTTGTACCCCACAACTTTAAAATTTAATTTAATTTAATTTAATTTTTTTAAAAATTTAAAGAAATTTAAAAAGAAAAATTGATATATATAGTTTTTATTATGTAGATTAAATTAACATGTATATCAGCAAAAATATTTTAATTCATGTTACATTTCATCAGAATGCAATAAATTTGTTTTCTCGTATGGCATCTATTTAAATTTGTTTTCTCATATGGCATCTTGGTTTTTGTTGTACTTGCTTTTGGGAACTTTTTTTATGAATTCATAAACTATTCTGACGTCTACAGAATGTTCCCTACATTTTCTTCTAAGTTTTTTATAGTTTGAGGTTTTACATGTAAAAAAGAAATTATACAAAGTTCACAATTTTGTCCTTTATAGCTACATAATATTCCATTGTGTATATGTACTACTTTTTTTTATACAGTCCAGTTTTGTTGGGCAGTACCACGATAGTTCCATGTTTTTGCTATTGTGCTTCCATAGAGGTTGAACTAGCTTGTATTCCCACCAACAGTATAAAAGCACACCCTTTTCTCTGTATCTACACCAGCACCTGTTATTTTTTGACTTATTATTAAATGGCATTTACTAGTGTTAGGTGATAGCTCACTGTAGTTTTGATTTGAACTTCTCTAATGATTAGTGAGGCTGAGCATTTTTTTATATGTTTGTTGGCTGCTTGCATGTCTTCCTTTGAGAAGTGTCTGTTCATGTCCTTTGCCCACCTTTTAATTGGGTTCTTTGTTTTTTTCGTTTTTTGTTTTCCTTTCAGTTAGTTTGAGTTCCTTGCAGATTCTGGATATGAGGCCTTTGTCAGATATATATGCAACTATTTTTTTCCCTTTCTGTGGGTTGTCTCTTTATTCTGTTGATGGTTTATTTTGCTGTGCAAAAAGTGTTTAAGCTTGATAAGGCCCCACCTGTCTATCTTAGTTTTTGTTGTACTTGCCTTTGGGAACGTTTTTTTATGAATTCATAACCTATTCTGACGTCCACAAGAATGTTCCCTACATTTTCTTCTAAGTTTTTTATAGTTTGAGGTTTTACATGTAAGTTCTCAATCCATTTTGAATTTTTTATATATATATATATATACATGGTAATATGTAGGGATCCAGTTCATTCTTCTGGATGTGGCTAACCAGTTTTTCCAGCACCACTTGCTAAATATAATTTTCTTCCCCCAGTGTTTTTTATTGATGGTTTTGTCAAAGATGAGTTAGTTGAGGGATCATATTTTTATTTATAGTATCTCTGTACTGATTCATTGGTCTATATGCCTATTCCTACCAGTACCATGCTGTCTTGGTTACTGTAGCCTTGTAATATAATTTAAAGTCTGGAAATGCTCCTTTTGCTGAGTACTGCTTTAGCTATTCATGCTCTTTTTGCTTCCATATGAATTTCTGTATTGTCATTTCTAGGTCTGGGAAGAATGATGTTGGCAATTTGATGGGTATTGCATTGAATCTGTAGATTGCCTTGGGTAGGATAGACATCTTAACAATATTGATTCTTCCAATCCATAAGCATGGGATGTTTTTCCATTTGTTTGTATCATCCTTGATTTTTATGAACAGCATTTTATAGTTCTCATTGTAAAAGTTGTAAAGGTCTTTGAAGTTCCTGGTTAGGTGGATGCCAAAGTATCTCATTGGTTTGTCTGTTTGTTTGTTTGTTTGTTTGTAGTTATTGTGAATCGAATTGTGTTTTTTATTTGGTTCTCAGCCTGCTTGTTGTTGGTGTATAGAAATGCAACCGTATTTTCTGCATGGATTTTTGTACCCTGAGACTTTACCAAAGTTGTTTATCAGTGTGAGGAAGTTTTTTACTGACTCTCAAGGATTTTCTAAGTATAGAATCATATCATTTGCAAAGAAGGATGACCACTTCTTTTCTTTTTGGATACCCTTGATTTCCTTCTTTTGCTCTGTCTAGGACTTCCAGTACTGTGTTGAATTGGAGGGGTGAGAGTGGACATCCTCATCATCTTCTTGTTCTTAGAAGGAATGGTCCCAGCTTCTGTCCATTAAGCAAAATGTTGGCTGCAGATTTGTCACAGATGGCTCTTATTATTTTGAGGAAAGTTCCTTCAGTACCTTCAGAACACAAGGATTTTTATCAAGAAGGAATGCTGGATTTTATCAAATGATTTTTCTGCATCTAATAAGATAATCATGTGGTTCTTGTTTTTACACCTGTTATACTGAATTACATTTATGATATTGCAAACGTTGAACTAGCCCTGCATCCTGGGAATGAAGCCCGCCTGGTCATTTGTATGATCATTGAAATGCGTTGTTGAAAATGATTTGCTGGAATCTTATTGAGAATTTTTGTTCCTATATTCATCAGGAAAATTGGCCTGTAATTTTCTTTCCTTTTTGTATCTTTGCCAGTTTGGGGTATCAAGATTATATTGGTTTCATCAAATGAGCTTGGGAGAATTCCTTCTTTCTCAATTGCCTGGAATACTTTCAGTAAGATTGGTATCAATTCTTCCTTGTACCTCTTGTAGAATTCAGCTGAAAAGTCATCTGTTCTTGGGGTTTTTTTTTTTGGCAGGGAGATTTCTTATAACTGAGCTGATTTCCTGGATTGTTATTGGTCTGCTTAGGGTTTCAATTTCTTCTTGTTTCAACCTTGGAAAGTTGTGTGATGCCAGGAAAACCTCCATTTCCTCTAGGTTTTCTAGTTTATTTGCATACAGATGTTCATAGTAGCCTCTGATAATCCTTTGAATTTCTTCAGGGTCAGTTGTGACATTGAATTTTTCATTTCTAATTGTGTTTATTTGAAACTTCTTGCTCTCTCTCTCTCTCTCTCGCTCTCTCTCTCTCTCTCTCTGCTCTCTCGCTCTCTCTCTCTCTCTCTCTCTCTCTCTCTCTCTTTTTAGTCAATCTGGCCAGGGGTCTGTTGATCCTATTTATCCTTTCAAAGAACAAGCTTTTTGTTTTGTTGATACTTTCTATATTTTTATCTTCTGTATCCTGCAGTTGTGACTTTATCTTAGTAATCTAGATTTTTCTTCTGAAATTATAGCGTTTTTGTTCCTGCCACTCCAGTTCCCTTAGGTGTGATGTTAGACTGTTAACTTGTGATCTTTCTATTTTCTTGATATGAACATGCAATGCTATAAATTTCCCTATCATCACTGAAGAAAGCAAAGAAAAATATACTAATGAATATACTAATAGCCAAACAATGTTTATAAATGGTAGTAGTTTTTGTTAAAAATTATTTCAACCAATACTAATTTAATGCAATTTCACTCTTAATAATTCTGTTGTTTCACTCTTAACGATTCTTAATGATTCTGCTTTTGGTGAGGGGAGTTGTTTTAAAGATTTAAGATTTTAAAAAGTCTTCATGATAGAAAAGAAAATTATGAACAAAGAAAAGTGGTAAAGAAAATATATTCTTTATCAGATATTTAAATTTACTATAAAGTCACTTTAATCAAAGCATTCTAGCACTAGAAAATTGACTAATAGATAAATGGAGCAAAATAGAGTTCAGAAATAAATCCACAAAACTGGCATTTGATTCAGTGGGAAATAATTGGTTTAATAATAAATATCCTGACATAATTGGCTATCTGTCTGAAGAAAACAAGCTAGATCATCTACCTCGCACCATATGCCAAAATGAATTCCAGATGGATAAAACTGAAATGAAAAATACTTTTGAAGTTGATAAAAATTGGAAAATTAAGATATTTTTACAACCTTGAAGCAGAGAAAATCTTTCTATGCAAAAAAGAATTATCTAAAGCCATTAATTTTAAAACAGAGGCATAGTTTATTCATAAAATTAAAAATATTATATGGCAAATCTGCTGTAAACAAAGTCAAAACAAAATAAAAAGTATTAACTAGGAAAACATTTGCATATGACAAGGGGCTACTATGCCTAATAAGCAAAGTGAATACCTCTAATTTAAAATGAAAAAAAAGGAAAAAGCTATGGTTTTTACAGAAGACAAAATTCAGGTGGTCAATAAACATAAAAAGATGCTTAGTCTCACTAG
This sequence comes from Carlito syrichta, assembly GCF_000164805.1. Lineage (NCBI taxonomy): Eukaryota > Metazoa > Chordata > Mammalia > Primates > Tarsiidae > Carlito > Carlito syrichta. The sequence goes on along the minus strand of NW_007249317.1, from coordinate 410,361 downwards.
TTCATAGAGACATGAAAACTAAAGTGGCATTTTTCAGCAAAAATAAAAAAGTATGACATTTGGAACTGATGAAGATATGGAAAAATGAGCACGCTTGTGTTTTTTTTTATACTTTTTTCTTTTCATTCTGCAGATGTAGCTCTTAAAAGCAAAGAGAAGGGAAGGAGAAGAAAAGGAAAGGAAAATAAAAGAAAGAAAAATACTTAGATCAGCATCTATTCACCCATCTACAGTGATGTCCAAGATCTATTGATAACTTACATGTGAATGGGCATAATATAATAAAACGTTTATAAAATAGCAAAAACATTTTGCGTATGTATATAAATATGCACGAGCACTGAAAAAGTCATTGATATTTAACATCCAACACACATAAAATATTAGTTTGGACAACTGGGAATAGAAGTGAGGAAAAATATCTTTTTAATACATCTTTGTATTATTTTACCGATCACAATAAGCACATATTTTATAATTACTGTACAGATTTATACCAGAGTCTCACTCTGTCACCCAGGCTGGAGTGTAAGGGGTGATCACAACTCACCACGGCCTTGACCTGCTGGATTCAGGTAATCCTTCCATCTCAGCCACCCGAGTAGCTGGCATACTTTCCTCTAGGGATTGTGCCATCATGCCCGGCTAATTTTTTTTTTAATTTTATTTATTGTATAGATGAGATCTCTCCATGTTGCCCAAGTTGGTCTCAAACTCCTGGATTCAGGCAATCTTCTCTCCTCAACCTCCCAAAGTACTGAGATTACAGGCAAGAGCCATCATGCCCAGCCTTAAAGTACTTTTTATAGAATACTTGTTGACTAATTTAAAATGGACGTTTGACCCCACTGACTTCAAATGCTCTAATATAAACTCTTTTCCTAACTTATTTATCAATCTACTTTCCTAGATTTCCTTTTGTCCTCTTTCTGTTCCTTCTCTTGTTAGCACTTTTTCCCCGTTCATTCTTAGAATAAACCATCTCTGCTAATTCTTGCTCATAGCCATTTCTTTCCCATGTGTTCATGGTCTCTAATTCACTTATACACTTATTCATGGCACTGAATCCCCCTACAAATTTAGAGAAGTGTAGGAGAAAGATATGGAAATCAAAAAATTAAAATAGGCTGAGATAATCCCTTAGTGTAATATACATTGAATCCCTAGAGGAAAATATGCAAAAGTGTATTTTGAAATACCAAAAAGTAACCAGCCACCTGGAGCTAAGCCTTTGAAGCAAAGTTCTGGAGAAAGAGAAGTTGTTCTGCCAGACAAGCAGGGAAGATGGCCAGGATTCTAGACATTGCAATCAGTGGCAGCACGTTGCCGTTCATTCATTCTCTTTTTTGTCCCAGCAATATTAGGTTTTTTGACAAACTTCATGACTTGTAGGGGACTGACTATTATACTAAAAGTGTGCTTCCAATAAATATCCTTCTCTGAAAAACATAGAGAAGAAGTAAAGATATTACATAGCTAGTAAAAATGGCCAATAAAAAGAATTACTACCCATACTCATGTGATCATTATGAGTGTTTAAAAATATAGAGCACAGCATACTATGAATACTGTGGTTGTACATATATTTTTATTATTTTGTTTCCTTGATTAATTATAAAATATTTTGCTGTATATGTTGATTCTCAAGATTTGTTACAGGGTAGTTTTTTATAGAGCTGATTGATTATCTCTTTAAGAAGAAATGAAGATGTTTGGATTGGGGAGTAGAGTAGGACAAGGCATTAAATTATGACTGCTCCTTGCAACTGCATTGTTGGAGCAAAAGAAACTGGAAGAATCCTATTAGCTCTACTCATTTCTTCTCATCATATGACTGAGTTGAGCTCAGTAGCAACTGCTACTGAGACAGCAACCAGAAAAAGGAGACAATGTAATAGAACTACATAAACAAATCCTTTCTGCTTTTTGGCTATGTCATCTTCTAGTACACAGATATATATTTGCATAATAATGCATTGAGGATTTTATATTTAGGGAACTTTCATCTTGTATGTAGTAGAATTATAGAGCTATAGGGTCGATACATGGAAACTATCTTAGAAATATCTATCTCAGCTCCCTTCTTTAAGATTAGATTAAAGCAGATTCGTTTAAAAAGGTGCTTAATGTTGTTTTTGTTTTTTGTTTTTGAGTTGGAGTCTCACTCTGTAGCCCAGACTGGAGTGCAGTGGCCGCCCCTGGCCACTGCAGCCTCGACCTGCTGGGCTCTGGCGATCATTCCGCCTCAGCTTTCCAAGTAGCTGGAACTACAGACACGTGCTACCACGCCCAGCTGATTTTTTGATTTATTGTAGAGATGAGGTCTGGCTGCCCAGGCGGGTCTCGAACCCGCGGGCTTAGGCAATCCACTCACCTCAGCCTCCCAAAGGTGCGGAATTACAGGCTGAGCCACCGAGCCTGGCTTAAAGGTGCTTAATGTTGCTGCTCCTAAGTAAACTTTCTCCTCTATAATTCAACCTTCCTATTATAAATCCTTTAAATAAGCAGGAAGCAAATATTTGTGGAATATCTGCAAACATGAATTAAGATCTTTCTAAAAATGTGTACAATAAAATGCCACTTTAAATACACAAAGAAAATGCGCTATTTTAAAATATTTAATGCATATAAATATCCTTTCATCAATACATTATTTAGATATTTAAGCAGTATTGTATTTTCCTGGGAAATGAAAAAACTGTATTATATTCTTAAAGTGTGACAATGGAAAATTAATGTTTTTATCACAATAGCTAGAGACTATTGATCCTATCAACTCCAATGATCCTATCAACTCTATCATTAGATAATAACTGAAAAATGTATAATATTTCTATTACAATACCTGGTATGCCCAGGTGTTTTCTTCAACAAAAAAACTTGAGATTGTTCAATTAGACTAACATCAGCACATTTAACCTGGTTCAACTCCCCTGGAAATCCTGTTAATTCTGAATTGCCTTTTGCTTCTTTTCTACCTGTAGACCTTTTTCCCTTGGGTCTTTAAATTATTGACTACACTTTTTTGTTAGCTACGGCACCATCTGTTTCTAAACACTTGGCATTTATTTCTGATAAATTGCTGTATAAATACTTTGGAGTCTTCCTTCCCTGTCAACCTTTCCCAACTACTCCAACTTCAGTGTTTATATTTCTGGTCATACCTTAGATAAAAGAATAATATTCAGTTATGGTCTGAGGGAAAGTACAAAGCATATGCAAAAAGATAAGTGAAATCATGTTATATTTAGGAGAAGGAAAGTGAGATAGTCCAACATATTCCCTTCCTCCCTATTTATCCAAGATTTTGGCTTTCCTGTCAGAGATTGTAGCTCAACTTCATCAACCTTCTCACATCAATGCAGCATTTTGTTTTAACAGTTATTTCGGTGCCCAGTGTGTTGCAGGCACTTGCCATCATACACAACTGGAACATGGCTCCTGCCCCTAGAAACACATGGTCAGCATAGAAAAGAGGTCATCTAATTACTGTATCACAAGGTAGATAGTGTTATGTTATAGAGGTGTTTTATTATGCAATAGAAATTTTTTAGTTGCTTTTATGATAAATATATGAAGTATACATGAATCATGTATAGATGAGAATTAGAATCCAAGAGGGAAGATAGCTAGCAGAGAGAAAATTTGTTCAGAAGACTCTTGTTGTGGCTGTCTTTGACCATTGAAGACCAGTCTACTTTTGAACTATCTTCCTTCATTGAACACCTCAAGTTGCTTGGATTCTCTTTAAAATTCTGTTACCGGCTAGTTCCAGGTCCATTCTGCCCATGCACCATAAGTCAATCACTGTGACATGAGTTTTGCAAAAGTGAAAAGATTTGCTTGCCATGCCACCAAGCAAGGAGGCAGTAGAACAGTTCTTATATCCTCTTCCCCGAAGATAAGGCATAGGGATATTTATGGATTAGGAAAGTGGAGCAGTCTAAGGCATGGAGAAAAGCGATTGGCAGTGGAGAAGAATGAAGTCACAGGTTCATTCTGTGCAAACATAGTCACAGCTTGTGGCATTTCATAGGACATATGTACAGAAAATAATGGTGTTAGCATGATCTCAGTGTGAAATTTTCGACCTTCCAAAAGTTAAGTTTCAGCGTTCAGCAGCCAGGCCTTCAGCAACCATGGTCTTCAGCCTCATGGAAAAAAGAGAACAATAACAAAAAGCAAGTGACCAAAGCAAGCAAGACAGGCAGACCTGATCAAATTAATCCTTCGGTTTCAATTCTAACCTACTTCTACTTCTCTTTCCATATGCCAGGCAATCCATCTCACTTAGGCACACTTTGAGATACATATACCTAATCTAGTTTCCAACTTCTTTGCCTATACAAGACCTCTTCCCTCTGGCTGTTCCCACCTCAGAGCTTCTCATTCTTACAGACTGTAATTTCTCATTCTCGTCTCTAAACATACATCTGCTTTCCAAAATTCACTCCAGAATCTGGAACTAGAATCATTCGCTACTTTCAGGGAGCCCCAAAACATTTCCAGCTGTTCACCCCAAACAGTAACTGACACTAGCACAAATAGATAACAGCATAAGCAATCACAAACTCAGGGATGTGAAGTCTGCCAAAAAATAGAGATAAAAAGAATCTAACCCTGTTAAGACAGAGTAGAAACAAGATTTTAAATAGACTCACAAAGTCTGACAAGGCAGATTTTCACGGGGTCTTTCAAGGTCAGCAAGTTGATTGCTTCCTTTTCTCCTGATTTGAGGTTTTGCTGGAGTTTTGTTTTATTTTTGTTTTGCTTTGTTTTGAATGCCTCCACCAGCTTCTTCCCACATCTTGATCATCCAAGAGGAAATCTATAGTTTTCTCATCATCCAGAGGCTACATTTAGCCACTTTAACCCACACTTAGAACACCACGAATTCCGTCTGGGAGAAGTGAGTGGGGAGAAAAAGGTATGAGCTCTGGTTCCATCTGAGTTAAACCAGTCTCAATATTCTAGTGGGCACTTAAAAGAAGATTTTTAAGCCTCACATGCTTCAAAGGAATCCCTCCAGCTTCAAAGAAGTGTTCATGAGAACCTTCCTTGAGTACATTTTCCAGCTTCTCTGTGGCTCTAAAATCTCCCCATCTGAAGCTCTGAAGTGGAATTTGTTGTCCATAGGCTTCCTGTTCCAGCCTGACTTGTGAAACACACAACTTGGGTTCTTATTGTAGAAGAAGTGAGTTTTTTTTTTTCTTGGTTTGGTTACCTCATGCCTCTTTTTATTTATTATTTTTTACATTTTTTATTCTTTTTTATTATAAAATCTATAAATATCTTTGGGCAGGAAATTTCTACTTGTTTTTTAAAGTAAGTATTTAAGACTAGGTATTGTCTAAGGGCAAGTTCACCAGATCTGCTTCTCACAAAAATGCAAATTTTTCAGACATCATCCAGTCTATTATCTTATAATATATTTCCCACCTGAGACTTTACTTAGTTATTATTCAACATGACATTATTTCTTGTGTAAAACTTGTGCCATCAAAATATTACTTCATGAATATTAAATGGTGAACATGGAAAGATAAAATTAGTAAGGATTTCCTTAGAAAATCTTAACTCCTTAAATTATTTCAATATATTTAATCCGAAAATACTTGAGGTTAAATATGAGTCCTATGCATCTCAGACAAAATATGGACTAGTGCTGGTCTAAAAATTTATTGTAAATTATTTGTAATTCAGTGATTATCCTAATGATATAAATGGTACTTAAATGATGGGTAGCAAAATCTTTATTAGCAGCTTTGACTTCTAAGGCATTCAAATTAATGCTATTGCACTATTTCTATTGTAGTAAACCTCATGTATACTCGAGAATGCCAGAATACACCAACTACTTCAACATACGTCCTCCTACCTCCAGGACTGCATAAAGGGGGAGAAGAAAACTCAAGTTTATTTAGCAACTACTAAGTGTCAAAATGGGATAGAACATTAAGTTCTACTTAATTCCCTATTGACAAGACATTTGAAAATCCCATTATTGAAAGTCTGATAGGGCCTATAGTTATATAATCATATTTTACTGTTAGAATATTTCTACTTTTTGGAGACCAAGAGTATTTCTCTATGCACTTGGGACAATGCTTGGTTGTCGATGTAAAGATGAATAAGACAGTGTTTCTACTTTCAGTGAAGCTTACAGAAGAATGCTCAAAGCAGACACCTAAACAGGTAAATGCCCTTATAGTAATATTGCATTTATCCTTTACTTATACAAGTAGCATCAATCTAATGATATTTACCAAGAGGTTTGGAGTCAGATACAGCTGTGCAAAGCAATTTCTCTAAGTATTCATCTCAGTACTTGAATACAGTATAAAATCTGACTCCATAATTGTCATGAAGTTTCATGGGAGAACATATGGAAAACACGACTTGCTGTGTCCTGTGTGAAACAAGAACTTTAAAAAATACTGGCTCTCTTCCCTTTCCTCCTTGATATCTCATGTCATATGTAGAATTTTAAAACATCTTTTTAAAGATGAAATTTTCAATTTCTGAACCACAGAGGAAAATGTCAAAAGCTGTGAACATAACTGCTACTCTCTGCTGGGCAGTCTACGCAGTCATATATTACTGGTACCCTACTTCTTCCCCCATAAACAACTTTCCATAGGCAAAGAACTGTGGGAATGCAGATTGTTTGTAAAGATGGATTTTTTCTTACTACTTAACACAGATCACAACTTGCTTTGAAGTTAAATGTTACACATATTTGTAAACACTTGTTGCTTCAAAAGGACATGTTTTCGAGCTGATCCAATGTCATCATTTAGAAATAACCTTCCATTATTGTTTTTTTTATTTTCTTGTTTAGTAGGTCTCCTTTTTGTCTTGAGTGACCTGAAAAAGTGTGGTTAACAGAAGCTTTTAGCAAATATTTAAAAATCTATCAGAAGACTCAGTTGAGGAAGGGAAAAATTGAGAGCCTACACACATTTGAGAAAATACCAGGGGCTTATTCAGAATTTGCTTATTAAACCTCAGACCTAGCAACAAGTTCTTTCCTTTTTAGGTGAATAAGGAATGATCTTTAAGGTGCCTTCCAGCCCTAAATTTCTGTGATTTAAAGTGTACGGGGCTTCCTTAAGAGAGCAGGTTTTTTAATGATATGAGAAGTGGATCTGAACCCTTAAGCCCTTCTTTAGAAATTCATTTCAACAGACTGATTTATGCTTTCAGTATTTATCAAAGCCCAAGCCTGTTTTTCCTCTGTGGAGGTGAGCTCCTTTAAAGGAGTGTGCCTTTGTGTAATGTGCAAGTCCAAAGCAGCCTGCATTTTTAAACTAGGTTTGTAATGTTGAGGTAAGTTCATAGGAAATGTTTCAAGCTGTCAAGTGTTCCCTAACCTCTTCATCCCAGCCTAGGGCAAGGAAAGAAATACAATGTCCTATGGATTTTAGTGGTCATTTTAATTATTATTCTTGTTTGTCCTCAGTCTAAACTCTTAATCTAGGCTCATCTTCAATTCTTTCCAACACAAATCCATGAGCTGCTTTTAATAACCTGATACATAAAAATTACCACTCAAGTTTGGACAGTCTTCTCCAAGCAACCAGTTTAAAGGAAGAAACTGAGCTCTGAGAAACTAATAAAAGCTGACATGCCAGGCATTGATCTAAGGACCTTCTATCAATCCATTTAGTCTTCATAATTAGTTTATGAAGTATGGACAGTGAATATCACTATGTTATAGTTGAAGATAATTGAGGTATAGTAAATTTCCCAAAATTACTAAGATAAGCATCAGAGGCAGGTTACAAACCCAGGGGCCAAACACGGCCTTACAAAGGTGCTACATGAGACAAATTTACCTTGGACTGAGACCCAGAGATTCTAATTCATTTACAGTGGGATGAGAAGGGATGCGGCTGTGAGAGCTGGCCCATGCTGGCTCATGAGAGTCAATTGTAAGATTTTTGGAAATTTCATCAGCCAGTTAACTCCACAGTTTCATGTTGGCAGATTGAAATTGTCCCTAATGAGAGTAGTCATGAGTAATCAACAATTGCTACAAACTAGGCCATTCCCCATCTCCAATCCATATCTTCACAGAGCTGGTTATTAAACATCTGCGGGGCACCACTGAGTGAAGACTAGGTATAAGCATTTTGAAAACTCCTTTGTTAATTATAGCATGCATGTGAGGTTGAGAACTCTTCCTGGTAGACTCCTACCTCTGGTTTCCACAAGGACTGATATCAAAGGAGAAAGGTGAGCTTTTCAATTTTTACTATATACTATGGTACAATAATATATTTTTAAAAATTAAATAACATGCTAAACATAAAGAACCCAATAAAGAAATATCATTTTCAAGGTTGCCTCTGTCTTTTACTTATGATTATAGAAATAGAAGTTTTCATTTTTGGGGGTTGACAGTAGGGTAGGTGTAACAGGTTATGAGAAAGGGTTCTTAACCATAGTCTACAGGAAAAGTCAAGAGCTGCTGAGGGCGTACATTGTGTACAACCAAGAGTAAATTCTCAGCAAACAGAGAACAGTTCCAGGAAGACTTTAGGTGACTCTAGAAACAGGTTAAGGGTAAAGATGGAGTAAATCAGGCAGAGAAGTCTAACACCAAAGAACTGGAGTCCAGCCAGTCCTGTATGCAGGATTCAGAGACAAGAACAGAGCTCAGATCTAAGAAGATTGGTAAAAACAAGGGAAACTTTGGTCATGGAGCTATTTTGGTCCTGGAGAAACTGGAATCCTGGACAGGATTGCCAGATATAAAACAATATGGACCAGTAAGACTGAGGCACATTTCTTGAACTAGAGGACAAATTAATTAGGACAAGTTTAGGGAGAACCAGTAGGAAAACTGGCCTGATTATAAGCTTGTACCTAGGTTTGCTAAATGCCCAGGGCCTGGTCGTGTCCCCACCACACCCACAGGAACAGAGATGATCTGGTTACTAGAACTGAAATTCTGAAGGAACCAAACTTATTGGGTCAACAAAGTTCACTACATATAATCTCACTTCAGCAGTTGTGACACCCTCCCTGTGAATCATGTTTCTTGGTATTCGACTGCAGTTACAAAGCCCCTAAAAGCCCCCTTAAAAATAAGATAGAATGTCATTGCAATTTACTTACATAATGAGGTCATACCATGCCCATTACACTCTCACTTTCATGTGACATAAATTCCTTATCTTGGTCCAGCTTCATGATTCTTAACACAAAACAACTAGTGTAGTAAAAGTTAATAAGTTAATAAGCAGAAAGGTGTCAACAGAACAGCATGACTATGAAATACAAAAGACGTATATCAGATAAAAACTAAAATATAGAGGAGAAGGTGTGGACCCATTATGGTCATGTAATGATTAAGTCATCCTCAACTGTCATTCAAAACAAGAGAGGAAATTTTGAGAATAAAAAATGGCTCCTAATGTTGAGCATTAAGAAATATGTGAATAGACACACACACACAAAAACTATCAAATTATAATGGTGATTTGCCAACTGTATATCTGACAAAGGTCTAACATCTAGGATCTGCAAGGGACTCAAACACACTGTAAGTTAAAAAACAAACAGCCCCATTAAAAAGCAGGCAAGCCGGGCTCGGTGGTTCAGCCTGTAATCCCACGCCTTTGGGAGGCTGAGGTGAGTGGATTGCCTGAGCCTGCGGGTTCAAGACCCGG
>NW_007249317.1:398490-400581 GCF_000164805.1 Carlito syrichta | reverse complement strand
CCAGTCTGGGCGACAGAGTGAGACTCTAACTCAAAAAAAAAAAAAAATGCAGGTAAAAGACATGAATAGACATTTCTCAAAAGAAGATATATGGGCAGCCAACAAACATGAAAAAGTGCTCAGCCTCACTCATCATCAGAGAAATGCAAATCAAAACCACACTGAGATGCTTCCTAACCCCAGTAAGAATGGCCATCATTAATAAAACAAACAACAGATGCTGGCGAGGATATGGAGAAAAAGAAATGCTTTTACACTGCTAGTGGGAATGCAAACTAGTGTAACCTCTTTGGAAGACAGTGTAGTGATTGCTGAAAGAACTTGAAATTGACCTTCCATGTGACCCAGCAATTCCTCTATTGGGAATATACCCGGAGGAACTCAAGTCATTCTACCTGCACACGCATGTTTGTTGCAGCTCTATTCACAGTAGCAAAAACATGGAACCAACCATGCTGCCCATAAAAGCTGAACTGGATAAAAATTGTGATACATATACAAAATGGAATATTATGCAGCCGTAAAGGACAAACATATGTACTTCACAGCAATTTGGATGGGTTTAGAGTCGATCAAACTCAGTGATCTATCACAGAAACAAAGAGCAGAGTACCATATGTTCTCACTCATCAGCGGACCTTGAACAATTATCATAGTTCTATAAGAAAGGGATTGGCAGTAGTGAGAAACTTCCAGGGGCGGGGGTAGGATTGTTGGTTGAGGGAAACTGCCAGGGGAGGGAGGGGCACACCTCATCAACAAGGGTACCTGCATAATGAACATTTGTATACCCAATCCTGAATTGTACCCCACATCTTTAAAATAAAATAAATGAAAAAATAAAATAAAAAATTGTATTGGTGAAATATTTTCAGTAGTCGATTCAGGTACATCCTTTGAAAATAGTATCAGCCTTTCATTTGCTTGAGGGTAATAATAAGAATGTGAATACTAAGAAGTGATATTGATAGATCAGATACAACTATTTTCCACAAAACCTCAAATTCACGGAGCTCCTTGGGGAGCTTCAATAGTGCCTACCACATAATAGATATTCAATGAATATTTATAGGCTTGAAAGGATGGTGTGTGGTGATTTATATATTGTAAAATATGGAGCAAAGCTGTGACTGCTAGGGTAGACATTTCAAAAGGAATTTAGGTGACCCGGCAGAGTGTATTCTTAAAGACTCTTTAGTTGCTTACTGAAATAAAATAGGGGTCTTTCATAGGTTATACATACTAGAATGAAATGTGCTACAGACATATACAGCCCTCTAAATATAAGAATTATTTTATGTCACTCATAAGAGTACACAGACCCACTTCCTTATTAATCTCTCTAGTTTCTTATTTACCTAAAACTCATTTTTATCAGACATTATTATTTCATTTATGTTAGATCAGTTTAACCTGTCTTGAGATTGTTTTTTGTATTTCTATAGTTTTCTTTATCTATTTTGATAAATTAAATACTTTGTAAATGTCTTAAGTCAACTTAAAGATTCATGCGTTTTAATTTTCTGTTTCTAAAAATGGTTTAACAAGCTAATAGCATTCTATATATGCTGGCATGTGTTCAGTTTCTATGATGTTTGTTCTTTCTTTCAAAGGTACTCTTTTCTATTTTGCTCATATTCAGGATTTTTTTTGGGGGGGTGGCAATTTATCTAAGACAATTTTCATTTTAGGCTAAACGTTGGCTGAGTATTCATTCTGTGGCTTGCCAAGAGGCTCAACCTTGGAGACTTTGATGTCACACAGCTAGAGAGACATGTATCATTCTTTTATGCCTAATAATCTCTAATTAGTTGGCAAGTAAACTCCACCTGAAATAGATTCTCTGGCACTGAGCTCAGGTTATTAAATAGCAAGGCAAAGACTGAGATGAAGAGGCTTCTAGGGGCTTCTTTCCCATCCTCTTCATTCACTTGGGGTTATTCGGGTAGGGGTCCTCAATTCTATAGGAAACCAGAAACAACTAAAATATCATTAAGAACTTCATTGCTAGCCGGGCTCGGTGGCTCAGCCTGTAATCCCGCGCCTTTGGGAGGCTGAGGTGAGTGGATTGCCCGAGCCCGCGGGTCGAGA
>NW_007249317.1:374364-398290 GCF_000164805.1 Carlito syrichta | reverse complement strand
AAAAAAAAAAAAAAAAAAAAAAGAACTTCATTGCTTATATTAGTTTCCTATAGTTGCCATCACAAATTAACACAAATTTAGTGGCCTAAACAGATATTTCCTCTGTCATGATTCTGGAGACCAAACATCTGAAATGTTCTTCCCATCTTGGCCCCATCTTTTATCTTTAAAACCAGCAAACACAGCCTGTAATCCCGCGCCTTTGGGAGGTTGAGGTGAGTGGATTGCCTGAGCCCGTGGGTTGGAGACCCGCCTGGGCAGCGAGACCTCATCTCTACAATAAATCAAAACATCCGTCGGGCGTGGTAGCGCATGCCTGTAATTCCGGCTACTCGGAAGGCTGAGGTGGAAGGATCACCGGAGCCCAGCAGGTTGAGGCTGCGGTGGCCAGGAGCGGCCACTACACTCCAGTCTGGGTGACAGAGTGAGACTCCAACTCAAAAAAAACAAAAAACAAAAACCAGCAAACAGAGTGAGATCCAAATCAAAATGATAAAAAATAAAAACCAGCAGCCTAGAATCCTGCCCCGTTGGTCATATTGCCTTCTTTGTATCAAATCTTTCTCTGCTTCCCTCTTGTGAGAACACTTGTGATTACATTTAATGTCCACCCAGATATGCCAGAATAACTATCAAGGTTCCTAAGTAAATAATATCTGAAGAGTCTCTTTTATCACATAAAACACATTCATATATATTCACAGGTTAAAGAGACTAGGATCTAAATATCTTGAGAGCCACCATTTAACCTATCACAGTGTGTTATCTTTCCTTCCATTTTTTAACTTGTCTTTTTAAATTTATATTTGTGTGTGTTTTTTAAACTTCTATATCATTGAGCAACAATAATAGACTTTCTGTTATCCTTATTTATTCTGCATTTCATTCATTTATACTAAGATTTGAGTGCCTACATTAGTGCCAAAGAAATAATTAAAGGCCGACTCAAATATAACATACATTTTGAAAATATTATAAAAATTAAATAATAAACTATGACAAGTTTATTAAGGGTTCCACAGGGGGGGGAAATAGACAATGTACAAGAATGGATGAGTAAGGTAAGCAGAGAGACAGAAACTCTAGGATCAAAAGGAAATTCCAACAAATCAAATAAAAAACACCAACAGGAATAAAGTGTATCATTGACTGGTTCATCAGTTGACTGGATACAGCTAAAGAAGAAGTGAGCTTGAAAATAGGTCAATAGAAACGTCCCAAACTGAGATTGAAGAAACAAAAACAAAACATCCAGGAACTGCGAGACAATATGAAAAGATCTAAGTATATGTCATTGGAAAACCAGAAGGAATAGAGAGAACAAAGCAGAAGAAATATTTGAAGTGTTTAACAAAATTATTTGGGAGTCCATTGGGCTCCAGCACCTTGGGCTCCTACTGAAGCCCAATGTGGTGTAAACTGAAAAACAAAACTCAAGCTTAATCAATCAGAGACCCCTAACTCACCTCTCACTGGAGACTTTACCATCCAGAAACCACCAAGTAACCGCTAACTAGGAAATTTCCACTTTAACCAAATAAGAATTCCAACTTCATATAGTTAATAACAATTTTGTATTGTATTCTTAAAAATTGCTGAGAGTAGATTTTGTGTTCTCACCACAAAAAATAAGTATGTGATTCTAGGCATATAGCAACTAGCTCCACTGAGCCATTCCACAATGTATACATATTTCAAATATAATGTCATATGGTACATGATAAATATATACAATGAAACAAGTAAATAAATTCTAATTTTTTAATTATAAAAAAGACTTTCAAATTTATGTAGATATATAGACCTCAAGGAGGTGGGGTATAACTTCCTCAAATGTGGACTGCACATAGTAACTTCCTTGCAAAGAGTAGAATGTGGAAAGGAGAAAAAGAGTAACTTGACAGTAGAGAAACCTGGCAAAAACTGTGACATCCAGCACTATGCCATATTAGTCTTCATCAAAATTAGTATCAACAGGAATAAATCACATTGAGAGTAGATACCATTAATATGATATGGTGAGAATGGCATTTTGCCTCTGTGGTATTCCTCCCCAAAAATGTATAACCTCAGTTTAATCATTTAAAAAATTCAGCCAAATTCCAATTAAGGGATATTCTACAAAATATCTGAACAGTACTTCTCAAAACTGTCAAGGTCGTCAAACACAAGGAAAGCCTGAGAATCTGTCATAGCCAAGAGCAGCCTAAGGAGACATGATAACTAAATGAAATATGGATCCTGAATGGGGTCCTGAAACAGAAATAGGACATTAAGTAAAAACTAAGAGAGCTGAATACGTTGTGGACTTTAGTGTAAAATATACACATTATATGTATGTAAATATATGTACTTCTTTGTAATTAGAATTTTGATTGTCGTTAACTGTGAATAAAATTGAGCCACTTTTCATATTCTATTAATATCTAGCTTTTAAAACGTTTATATTATTTACTTTTATATTAATCTTTATTATTTAATTTACATGATATCTTAAAAGTTAATTTTCAATTGCTTCATTTTTAAAATCACTATTCTTACAATTTTTTCTTCTTTTATATACAAATTTAATGTATTGACTTTTATTTATGAAGCATGTTCTAACTGCAGTGAGGAAGTCAGCATCACAAAAATGAAAGGTGGGAAATTACTTTGTTGCCTGTATTGTTATCTATTGCTGCATAAAATCACTCCAAATGTAGTGGTTGAAAACAGCAGTGGTAATTTATTATCCCTCGTGGTTTCAGTGTGTCAGGAATTCATACAGGGACCACAGGGCAGCTTGTCTCTATTCCACTGTGTCTGGTTCTCAGTTGGAGGATGCAAAGACTGGCTCTTGGAAACATCTGAAGGCTGTCCACTGAAGACTCACTGAGATCACTGAGTCTGGCTGTCAGCTGAGACCTAGGCTAGCACACACACATGGCCCTACCATGTGGCCTGGGCTTTCACACAATCTGGTAACTGTGTTCTAAAAGTAAGCAGGCCGAGAGAGAAAAAAAAAAAAATGAGTTGGAATCCATACTGCCTAATTATAACCTAGACTTGAAAGTCACACAGTATCACTTCTGCCACATTCTATTGGTCAAGGCAGGTGCAAACACTTATCCAATTTTAATGGTTAGAAAACATTATTGGTGTCATATTCTATGAAGAGCATATGGAATAGGGTGTATATTGGTGAAGCTGTATTTAGAAAATGCAATTTTCCAGATTTCCAGATACATCTGAAACAATCCTTCAACTTCCTCCTAGATAAATTTTGTGCCTTTCAAGTTTGACTTTAAAAATAGACAGATAAACAGCCTTCGCCTACAAACAGACAGATAAACAGACTTCACCTGGTTAACTCAGAATGATTCGAGACAACACATTTTCCCACCCACCATTTGGTTCACTGAAAATCATTTCCCCCAAATATTCTCAACCACTCACATATTCTACAAATATGTTTGAGAGTCTGCCATGTCCCAGTTGCGGTGCCAGGGTCTGGAAAAATAATGGTAACACTACAGAATCCCTGCCCTTATTGCACTACAGTTTTGTGGGCAATACATAAAGTAAACAGGAAATTATAGTTCGATGTATTTTGTGTGATAACAATGGTGAGTACTGAGGGCTGTGGAAGCACTTGAGAAAGACATATAACCTAGGCCTGGGAATTGGGAAGAGTTTCCCAAGGGAAGTAACATATGACTTAAAATGAATAAGTAGGAGTTTTCCAGGAAATAAGTATCCATGATGGAGAAAGGAAAGAGGGTAAAATTATTCAAAACAGAGGACAGAGCAGGTTCACAATGCCAGAGGCAAGAGAAAGGGTAGCATAGTCGTAGAAAAATAACTGGTTCATTATGGCTAGAATGTTCATTTTGAAACCAGGCACGGCAATTGTTGAGGCTAAAATGTTAAATGAGAGCTAGATCAAGAAACATGTTGTAAGTCATGTTAAGGAGATAGGACGTACCCCATTAATCAGACCTTATCGTTCCAAAGTGCTCTGCCCAGGGCTCCAAATGTCCTATGCAAAGCAGCTGAGGCTGTCCTTTCCACTCAGCGTCTTCAGGTCAACTATATCCTTTATGCGAAAATGATTTTTGTCAGGTTTTTCCTATTTATATATACCTAGAGCCTAGTACACCTAACACATAGGATGCAATAAATTCTTGTTGAATGAATAAATTTATTTTACCCTATCTTTGTCTTGTGGCTTCATACTTCAATCCCTCCCTCTTCCACCCCCCTGAATAATGACTTTGGATAAAAACACCACCAGACAGTCTTGTTCTTCATTGGCTTCCACATTGGATCCTGCCTTTTGTCTCAGGCTCAGCTCCATAACTGTGGCCCAAAGACAAGACCTGCTGTCACAGAGTTCCCAGCTCTAATCCAGGCCAGGAATCTGGCCTGATTACTGCTCTGAAAGTTTCGCCAAGCGCTTAGAGAGAACAGCGCATTTTAAAATTCATGTTCTCCAACATTTTCAACCAAGATTTAACAGAAGTCATGGCAGTAGGCCCCAGAATTGGTTATATCTAGGTGACGATATGGCTTACACAAATACGTTTGGCCTATCTTGATAAGGAACCAAGTGGTGCCAAACCTCTTGACATACACACATGCAAGATAACTTAGCAGAAGAGCTATAGCCATATAGTTGGGCTCATTGCATCAGCCTCAAACAAAAATATATATACAGTGGAACATTATTTCAATCTTAAAAAAAACCAAGGAAATCCTGCCAATTGTGACAACATGGATAAACCTGGAAGATATTATTATGCTAAGTGAAACAAGCCAGACATAGAAAGACAAATATTGCATGAATTCATAAAAAAATTAGACCAGCACGGTGGTTCACACCTGTAATCCCAGCACTTTGGTTGGCCAAGGCAGGAAGAGTGCTTGAGACTAGCCTAGGCAATGTAGTGAGACCTGTCTCTACAAAAAATAAAAATCAAAAATCAAAAAATTAGCCAGTAATGGTAGCATGCACCTGTTAGTCCCAACTACTTGAGAGGATAAGACAGGAGGATCACCTGAGCCCAGGGGATCAAGACTGCAGTGAGCTGTGATCATATCTCCAGCCTGGGCAATAGAGTGAGACTCTGACACAAAAAATCTAAAAAATTAAACTCATAGAGACAGAGAGCCAAAGGGTACCAGAGGTCCAAAGTGGGAGGGGAGAAGTGGTGAGGAACAGGGACATGTTGGTCAAAGGATACAAACTCGCAGTTACAAAATGAGACATTTTTGGAGACCAAATGTACAGCATGGTGACTACAGTTAATAATAATGTATACATGAAATTTGCTGAGAGTGGATCTTAATTAAGTATACTTATCACAAAAATGGTAAGTTTTTGAGGTGATCTCTCTCCTATGGAAAATATAGTTTATTTAGAAAGTAAATTAGAGAGAGAGAAGAGATCCACTTACCCAAGGTAGGTGAACATGGTGACCATGGCTCAAGGAGTCACATGGTCAGACCATGGCTTAGCAAAGCAATGGTGAAATGGTGAATGGAGAGAAAGAAAGGAGATTCACCTCCCCAAAGTAGGGAAGGGGGCCAAAGGCCGATTAATATGTTAATTATCCTGATTGCAGCAATCACTTCACAACATATTTGTATATCAAAACATCACATACATCTTCGATATGTACAATTTTGTCAATTATACCTCAAAAAAGCTGAAAAATTTTTTAATATTCATCTATACTTTGGTTTATCTATCCCATCTCCTTTATTAGGAGTATTATAGAAAATGTTCTAGATATTACCATTCAGCTCTCTTTCCCTGCCTCACTCATCAAACTGTCTGGAATTAGGATTCCATGACAGCAGAGAATTTTCAACTTCAGAGTATACTTGGGCAGCTTACACTAGGGATTCAATAAGATCATAGAAACAAGGATATCCAATACACTGACAATTCTGGTAGTGTTTAATATTATGTCTGCAACCTACCTAGATTTTGGAATACCTGGCTTCTCACTCATTGAGATTTTGATCATTTTCTCCTTAGCCAAATGGGGGAAACAAATAAAAGAAAGTAAATGTGAGTTGGAAACCCCATCTTTTTTGACATCAAAGAGATTGTCATAGATCTTTCATCCTCCTAAGAGAAGACTATCTTCCATTCCTCCTTTCCTCCTGCCAAAGACAATTTGGTCATCTGGCTAGATTGTAATGTCTTAATTGGTCATTGAAACTGGCAAAGACTGAGCCAGTTTTCATGTGTCTATTGGCTGCTTGTATGTCATCTTTTGAGAAGTGTCTGTTCATGTCCTTTGCCACCTTTTAATAGGGTTGTTTTTTATTTTTTCCTTTTCTTTTCTTTTTTTTCTTTCACTTTGTTTGAGTTTCTTGTCAGTTATATAATTTGCAAATATTTTTTCCCATTCTGTGGGTAGTCTCTTTACTCTCTTGGTGGTTTCTTTTGCTGTGCAAAAACATTTCAGATGATGAGGTCCCACTTTTCAATCTTAGCTTTTATGGCATCCACTTTTGGGGACCTGGTCAATTATTACCTACTCTGATGTGCATAAAGGTGTTTCCTACATTTTCTTCTAGGATTCTTATAGTTTGAGCTAAATATCCAAATGCATGCTTCCATATCATTTCTGGAATCCCTAAACTTGTAGTTTATCATTCTCTTGTGACTACCCAACCTAACAACATCTAATAACTTATTGTTTGCATTCTTTATAGCCTTCGTTATTTCTGTATCAGAGATTATTTTCATCGAGTTGTACATAATTTTTAAGATTTTCCTCCTTTTTAAATCTTGAAGTGACAGAGTGAACATTCAGCTTTAGTTGTTCCTCATAAATGGGAAGAAATGCCTTAAAGTGATTTTTTTGAAGGACTTAAGCCTTAAATGAAAATAAGTAAAAATTAAATGAAATTCTTAAAGGTTAATTTGCTTACCTTTTTAGTACTAATCCCCTAAAAATTTCACAAAGTTTAGAATTATATCCACTCTCTATTGTTGCCCACTATTGTCTCTATTGTTTTCTAATGTCTATTGTTATATTATTTACATTTCTATAAACATATGCATGAATGCATATAATATTCTTTCTAAAGTCATTGAGTTAAAACACTCTTCATACTTTAATAACTATCAACATGTTTGCCTGTTTAGCTATTTAAAAGTTCTTATCACTAATTTTACATACAATTAGCAACTTTTTTATCACCTTTAATTATTGCTAATTTGATTTAAAACATCTGCTGAAATTTCAACAGATAAAGCATGTAAAGGCATTATTTTGCTCCAGATTATATCTAGTATGCATATCTATATTTGAAACGAAGTCATTACAAGAATGATCCAGAAGCATCCCTTGGTCACAGCACTGATTTGTTGTGTTGAGATATGGTGGAAATCTACATCATTAAAAGCTCACAAGCTGGAATTCCAAAATGAAGTAACCTTGAATTATTTGGCCTTTTGAAAGTTAAAATGGAGGCCTAAGAAGATATTTAAGCCAAAGGCTGTGGCCCAATGTGCCCTTTGGTGCACTTAGGAGATCTAAGGAAATCCTACAATTTTCTGGTCCACAGTCAGCAGGTCAGTGTAACTCTGGTGACACACGGAATTGAAAACTCAACTTTAATGTGAATCTAAGTGGACTAGGAGGTCAAGATCTGCTCTCAGTGTGGGCGGGCACCATCCAATCTGCTGCACACCAGGGGAGCACAAAAAACAGGAAAAAAAGGTGAATATATTGATCTATCTGCTAGAGTCAGGACTCACTCTTCCTTTCTTGTTCCTGGACACCAAATTTCAAGTTCCCTGGACTGTGAACTCTAGGAATTACACCAGAGGTCTTCTGGGTTTGAAGCCTTTGGCCTGGGATTGAGAGTTGCATCATTAGCTTCCTTGGTTCTGAGGCCTTTGGTCATCTGAGCCACATTACCAGAATGCCAGGTCTCCAACTTAGCGACAGCTGTTGTGGGACTTCTCAGTCTCCATAACTGCATGAACCAATTATTCTAACAAATCCCCTCTCATCTATTTACCTATCTATTCTCATGGTTCTGTCTTTCTGGAGAACCATACACTTAATAACTAGAGTTATTATCATGTTAAAGAGGGATAATGTTTGTAAACCACTTCTATATAGTAAATGTTTATTAATTTTTTTTTTTAACTCAGCTTTGGGGTTGGTTAGATGTTTTCCCCAAAGTTTCCTCTTCATATTCTAGCTTTCACTCAATCCTAGTTTTAGGCTTTGACAAATATATGCAATGTTATTCATATGAAGGGTAATCCTTTGCAGTAGCTACTTTTCTGCACATTTGGAGACATGGATTTTTTTACATAAAAGGACCCAAAACAGCAGGACCCCTGTGCCCCACCCTCCCTATTCAGCCAGTCTCACCCCAAGCAACTTATTTTTGTTTCCCCAATGAAAAAAATCCTTAAAAAGAAATGTTTTGCCAATGTGGAAGAGGGGAAACAAAAAATGGCAGAAGCACTAAAGCAGTAGCAAGTAGGTAGATAAAGAAAAACCCTTCCACAGCACTCTCAGGTTTCCAACTATCAGCATCCTGTGTCTCCACCATTGTCTCAATAATTTAGGACTCAGCTGGGTTTCAGAAAAATACTCAGATGTTTTTTGGTGGCATCTCCCATGCCCATTGCCCACTTCCTCCCTGCCTCAGAGGAATGCCCTTCCAGATAGCTGCGCTCAGCCCTTTCACCAGCCCTCTTCCAGCTTCTTGCTCACAACCCTTTTTCTATTATTGTGTTAAGAACACTTAATATGGCACCTACTCTCTTAACAAGTAGGAATCATATAGTATCCCTAACTCTAGGTACTATGTTGTACACAGATCTCTAGATAACTGTATAATTGACTCTTTACATCCCTTAAATAGCAACTTCCATGTCCACAGCCTCTGTCAACCACTGCTCTACTCTCTGCTCCTATGTGTTTACCTCTGGAATCCTGCAGTATGAGAGGGATCCCCCATCAAAACAAACAAACAAACAAACTATTGTCTTTGGGGGGGTGGGCCCCTTGTAGTACAGGCTTCCTTTTCTAGAGTGTTCTAGGAACCCATTGGCTTCAGTGTACTGGTTAGTGTTGTGAGAGGCTGTGTTCAGCTTCAGTGAATTTTTTTGTGTGTGGAGATTCTTTCAAAGGGTTTGTTTGCCCAGTTCATGGTGGGTGATTTACTAGCACACCTGCCCACACCTCACTGAGTGTTCAGCAGTTTTTGATCAAAAATGCCATGACCCTTGTGCCCTATCCTCGTTATTTAGCCAGTCTTACCCTGAGTGATTTTGTTTGTTTGTTTCCCCATGAGAAAAGTTCTCAAAGGGAAACATTTTGCTTATATGAAAGAGATGAAATTTAAAAATGGCAGAAGCACTAAAAGACATCAAAATTGAAGAGTTCAAAACTGTTTTGAGCAGTAGAAAAAGTCTCTCAATAGGTGTATTGCATCAAACAGAGAGTACTTTGAACAAGACTAAAGTTTAAACATGTAAGAATAAATACACAATTTTTATAAATAGCATCTGGGTTTTTGGGTCCCCCACTACTATTTGCCCTTCAGTGACTGGTTTATTTCACTAAACACAATGTTCCTCACAGTTTGTGTTATAGCAAATGCCAGGATTTCCTGCTTTTTAAGCCTGAATAGGATTCCTTTACATGCACAGCTCTTTTATCCCTGTACTTTTCCCCAAATCCCTGTTCTGCCTGTCAGATAACAGAAAAGAGAGTACAGACGTATGTTCCTAATGTGCTACCCCACTCTTTGGACATATTTGTATTTTACTGAGGTCTTCAGGAGAAAGCCTTATCCTAAAGAAGTTATAACAATAGCAAGTTTACATGTCCTAGCAGTATATTACTGAGAGAAAGGGTTGGTGATGGAAGCTTATATTTTTAAAACTAGAGACCGTTTCTGCACCTTTCAGATTATTCCACTGGTTTGCATATTAACTTTCAACTGCAGAGGGTCATAGATGCCTTGCTGGGGGATGCTCTCCATGCTCCATAGCATCCTGCATATGTCCCAGAGTACATGCTACATATTACATATTTTTATTTGTATGCTGATGTTCCTCAGATCCAAGTAACATGGTCAAGAATAACCACCAGTAGATGATAAATATGGGCTTTGAACCTGGGCTTTTCGGATATCAAAGCCTATGATTTTTTTTTTTTTTTTTTAACATTGTAACATCTGAAAACATAGATGAAAAATATGCCAAACTATGTATCTGGAATCATTACACCTGGGATAGCAAATCTTATTATTTACTATATTATTATCCTTCATTTAGGTGGATTAGTGTTATCATCTGTTTGGTTTGCTTAAGTTCAATATTTCTTAAACAAAATTTATTTAAACAGTAACTATCAATGTGCTTTCCACAGTATATGTACTTTGAAGTTTGCAAAGTCATAAAGATTAAGGAAAAATATATACTAGTTCAAAATGTCATCTTCTACACAGTCCTAGCATACAATAGGTACTCAATAAATGTGGGAATATTCCTGGATAGGAGGAAACAGGCTATACCTGAAAGAACACCAAGATTTGCTGTTAACTTAGATATGTCACTTTTCTTCTAGAAGTGTCAGCTCTTCCTCTGTAAAATGAGGCCATTGGTCCTCTTATTTGAGTCTCTAGTGTTGAATAATTTGCTACTGGCCCTGGAACTACAAATCAAGCACACATATAGCTTTTCCTGAGAAAGAAACATATTTCTTTGGAATAGTCCAGTAGCAGAACCATAGAAAGAGAGAAATATTTCGCTTACTCAACATATCAGTTTATATAAAAAGAAGATTCTCAGAAAACACTGAAACTTAATAAAGTATTTTAAATGCCTCAGTGAAAATTATATGTACATGTAAAAATATTGAAAGCAAAGAATAAACTTCCTTTGATATCTGTCAGCCCTAGGAAAAGGTGATAGATTATTATGCATTTTCTTGTTTAGAATTCCATTTATCTTCTGTTCCATGCTGCAAGATTTAAAACATCATGAAAATGTTGCAGCTCTTGGGTGGGAGGAGGGAGGAGAAAAGAGATAATAAAGTTAATCCTCAAATTAAATTAAAAAATATTACAGGAAGATGAATCAAATTTCAGAATACAAAGAAAACAGATGTCTTCTGGGGGGGAGAGTGTATCATGCAGGTAAATGCACACTTAATATAGAGATAAATTTGTAGATTTGTCACACCACTGAAGCATACACTAAACAAATACCAGAGCTTCATTCTATAGAATTAAATATATAATTACTTCAGAGTCTTACTTACTAAATTCAAACATATAATTGTTTAAACCCCTTTTGTAAGCAAAGATTTGCAAAACTCTCAACATGTTCAGAAAAAAAAATTGCTACACTCAGCTGTGGCTGAGAAAACAATCAAAAAACATTCAATAGCATTTCTCAAGTGCTAAGAAAATATTCAACTATGATTTATTTTCATGTAGACCAGCATCCAATTAAACCTGTCTTTCACAGTTCTTCATTTAAGTATTAAAACCAATTTTTATTAAAAACTTCAAAAAGCATTCGAGTTTTCTTAAGTATTCCCAGCTGGAGGCAATATCTGTACTGAATTTATTATTCAGTGTAATAGTACCAGGTGGTCCCATAGGCTTAATGAGGATTTGATTATAAGTACAGGAGAAAAAATTACAATGGTAATATCTTTATTCTGGATACCTAGCTTTCTAACTTGTCTTAAGTTGCTTTTAGCTAAGGCTGCATCTTTATCCATAACAGAAACTAGGGTGAAATAGCAGAACTTGTCAGAATTGACTGGAAAGACTGTACTGGAATTTTACTTCTCCCCCCCTTTCCCAGGCCATATCACAATATATTAAATATGTGGAGATGTTACCGAGATTACACCCAGAGATGACGGTTAATAAGCATTTTATAATAAACATACATTCAAATAGTTCCGATGAGTTGTTACGCCATGGAGTCAAGTTCTTAAGGTAATTTGGAAAGGAGAAAAACTAGGAAAGAAAAGTAGAAGGGATTCTGTTGCTGCCGGTGTTTGAGAAAGAAGAACTAATATAGTCAACTATGACATATGTTTAATAAATTGCTACGTGCCAAAGTGACTGGGCACCCCAGGAGATAATCCTCTTTGAATTAGCCTAGAAAAACATTTGACCAGCTGTTGTCACTTAAATAAACTTTGATTAGAAATCCATAGAGAGGAAAACATCAGTAGCCCAATGACCTTCCCTTCTCCCCCCATCTTCTCTCTTGCTATTGCTATGTATACATTTTTTTCTTTTTTTTTGGCCAGTGATGGCCTCCTACTGGTATAAGGAGATAAAGCCTCCTTTGTTCTTTTGAGAACTTTCATGAGTTTAGGTAGGCAAGTGAAGGGGAGGGGGAAGCATTTGAGACTCACTTTGAAAAAAGCAGAATAATTTTGAACTCTATGACTAATGTGGGATAAAAGAGAGGCATAAATAGAAAGGACTCTATGAATGAGTGAAAACTTCCTAAAATTAACAGAAATCATGGGCCAAGCTTTAGACTCTTACAACCATTAATTTGGCAAGAGTCTTAGAAAACAATATTTAGATTTCAGGAGCATGAAAGATTTATTTCACATCTCAGTCTTATATGAAAATAAGCAATGGAGCATATGGGGATCTGAATATGAAAACTGAAATTTATGATACTAAACAAGGTTAATTAGAGTTAACTATGGGGAAACACCATTAAGTCTTTGATCTAGAAGAAACCCATAAAGTAACTCGGCCCATTCCCCAGATTACAACCTGGATAAATTCAAACTATCTCAAGCAAACATTTCTTCACACAAGGCCTCATATAAGAATCTACTACCCTCTCCAGCAATCTCCTTCAGATGTCACAGTTCAGGGCAATATTTACTGAGCGATGCTCTAGTGCATACAGATATACCTACTATCTCAAAACAACATAATTTGTCAGACTTGACGAATTAATCTATTTTCCAAGAGATATTTTAATAATTTAGCAATAAGATTAATAATAGAAAGTATTGCTGAAACTACAGCGAATGTGTGTCCACAAGGAATCAGCAATTACATCAGGACTTTCAAATACCTTTTTTCTTTACCTAAACTATGATTTCAAATTTAAATTTTCCTAGAATGAAGAAATATGTTATGGAAATATACTGACTGAAATGTAACTTGTCAGTCATGTAGTTAATTGAGATAGAGTTACTGTCAGTTAAAAGGGGTCTGTCATGCTGTACTAAACCAAACCAGCTAAGAGGCCTAGGAACAATTCAACACATCATTAAAACTTAATGACTCTCTGGGTTGGAAGCAGCCTTAAAGAACTAGGAGACAAGGCCAAGATGGGTGACTAAAATGTATTTCAAACAATTAATTTCGTAGCCATCACAGCTCTTTTTTTTTTTTTTTGAGACAGGGTCTCTCTGTCACCCATGCTGGAGGGCAGCAATGTGATCATAGCTCACTATAGTCTCGAACTCTTGGACTCAAGTTGATACAGAGACCTACTAATGTCCCTCCATATTGCCACAGTCCCTAGAGAAGGGCATGGTGGGGATTCAAGCACTCCTGAACATTCCTAAGCACATTACTGAAAGTCTCCTTGTCTTCTAAACATTCCCAGTAAGTGGCTTCAGGGGATCCTTGACTTCCTAGCAGACTACACCCAAAGATGTAAATCCCTATTTACTCCCTTTCTTTGAACTATATAGTATCAGTGATGTCTTAGGATTTGTAAACTCTCTTACTCTAAATGTCACTATCTAAATGCAAAATGCAGCTGTAACTTAGGTTCTGTACAAGGCTTTGCTAGTCACATGGCTAATGTACAGGTACTGACAACTCTGGACTATAAAAATGGACTGTAAAAGCCTGGAGGGTGAGGAGAATCATTTTAGAAAGACCTTGAGTCTGGCTCTGCTCCCTGGATTTGAACTCAGAAATAAACTTCCTTCTACCAGCTCCCTGATCCTTTGATTTATTGGTATCAAGGGGAGCAGCCGAGCGTTACTCGGATCATAACAAAGTGATCCTCCCACCTCAGCCTCCCGAGTAACTGGGACTACAGAGATGTGCCACCATACTCGGCTCACTCTTCTTTAATTTTTAATTTATATTTTCTCTGGGGAAGTGACTAGAATGAAGGCAGATCTTTTAAAGAAGAAAAAATAAAAGAACTAGATAATTCATGAACTCAGTGTGCATCTGTTGAAAAGGTCAGCCTGTAATCCTGCGCCTTTGGGAGGCTGAGGTGAGTGGATTGCCTGAGCCCACGGGTTCGAGACCCGCCTGGGCAGCGAGACCTCATCTCTACAATAAATCAAAAAATAGCCGGACGTGGTAGCGCATGCCTGTAATTCCGGCTACTTGGAAGGCTGAGGCGCAAGGATCGCCTGAGCCCAGCAGGTCGAGGCTGCGGTGGCCGGGAGCGGCCACTGTACTCCAGTCTGGGCAACAGAGTGAGACTCCAACTCAACAACAAAAAAAAAGAAATAATCTACTTGTTGGTTTTTAAAATGCTAATTTTTTTATCACACAGACATAGGTACTACATCAAAAACAGTAAACTTTTCACAGTTCTCAAACCTCTCTCATTCATCAAAGAAGAAAAAAAATTACAGTTTGTGTACAAATATATGTTAAACTACATTTAAACAATAGTTATTTTAATTAATAATTGAAAAGGAATATCTTTATTCTTTTGTTTATTCACACATTATGAGAAATTGTCCTATTCTAATTGACTGCTAATACACAGTTTATGTTAGTATTTTTTCTTCCTATGGATTTGTGTGACTCACACAACCCAGAATAAAGACATTTATTTCCTATAAAGACCTTTGGGGCAACTGTCTACTCGGATGGCCCTGTTAATTTTGGTTGTCATCAAAGCACTGATAAGAAACCAAGTGAATGTTGGAATGTTACAGAGTTCATTAGGTGAAAGTAGAAAAAATAATAATAACCTGCTTTTCAAATTATTCCAAAGAGATAAATGTTGGTACCATACCACATCATTATCCATTGGGGTTTAGAGTCCAGTTTTTTTTACTTCTCATTCTGGCCTGTTCATGGAGGAATTCTCCAGTGAAGCCCTGCACAGGAAAATGGCCCACACAGGTGATTCCAGTGAAATCAACAGAGCACTAGTCAAAAATGGAAGCTGTAAGAAAAGTCAGCACTGTTCTATTTAATTCATTTAAAAAGTTTTTCTTAGATTATAATAACATAATTTAATAGAAGTAATTTATTTATGCCAGAAAGTATTTGGTCTCATATATCTTAAACTATTTAATTATGGTAAAGTTTGTTGATGCTGATGCTGTTATATCATTCTGAACTGTATATATTAGTTTGATCCATTCTAATTGATTGGATCAATTAGAAGCTGGTAATTCTGCTTGCTTTGGGGGATTTATGTTTTTCTTTTTTCTTTGTTTGGGTTTGATTTTCACTTTGTTTATATCTGTCTTAGACTTATTTATAATCCTCAGTTTTTCTGGTGTGTCAGTGGCTTTATATCTTTAAAATACAGAATTTGTGAAAAAGTCTATGAAGTGGCCACAAAAAAGTCAAGAAGAGGAAATTAAGAACCAAACTGCCTTTTTTGTTTCATAACAGAATTAGTTTACTTGCATATAAATAAATGCCCTCTAAAACTGCCCCAAGCAGGAGATTAATTACTTTGTCCAGAGGTGTATTGCTGTCAAGGAAAAACTAAACTCGAGATTTTTGATCTTGTTTTAGTTTAGCAGTTCATTTATAATCAACAAACATTTCCTAAATTCCCAAATACTAGACACCTGAATACATAGACGATACATCCCTTACCTTAAAGAGCATATTTTCTAATTGAAGAGATAGAACTTTAAGGAAAACAATAGACATGTGGTGCATGATAAAAGGAAAAAAACTGGGCTTAGAGCCAGGAGAGTGACATTAAATACAAGCACTTTGGCTTTCTATCCCTGGTTACATCTGTGAAATAAATGCATTTGCATTTTCCCTACCTTATTATATGGATATATTAAGTTTCAAATCAAAAGAATGTAAAACACCAAGGGAAAGTTGTGATTATTTAATTTAAAAATTGACAATGAAGAATCAATATTTCACTAAGTATCCTATTATAACTGTGACACATGCCAAAAATTCCATATTGAATTTGGAGCTTGAAAATCATCCTAATGGTTGGCCAGGAAAACCCATTTTTTGATGCTTTTTCCTGAGTGATGTCAAGATAACACATCTCCCAAAGGTATAGACAGCTCCCTTATTACTCAAAAACCAGACCTTGTAGATGTTCTTATGCCATCAAAGTTGTTTGTACAATATTGGAAAATTCACCTCTCCCTTCAGGAAAACAAAAAACAAAAAAAACTGACTACTGACCCCATTTGCAGATTCAGCACTTATATCTGGTTAGTGTAAGGAGAATTTCACTTTCTTTGTTAGTGATTGATTCGGTAATAGGCTTGTGACTCAATTCAGACCAAAGAAAAGTGTAAAGATATTTTCTTGAGGGTTTCTGGGGAAAGTATTTCTGCTTAAAAGAAAGCTGCAAAATGGAATAGTATCCTAGTCAATTTGGGCTACTATAACAAAATATCATTAACTGGGTGGCTTATAAACTATGGGTATATGTTTCTCACAGTTCTGGGGGCTGGAAGTCCAAGATCAGGGTGCCAGCATGGACCATTTCTGATGAGGGCACTCTTCAGGTTGCAGACTGCTGACTTCTCATTGTTTCCTCACGTGGTGGAGAACAGAGAGGGGAAACAAGTTCGTTCTCTCACACGATCCTCATTTATGGGGACTCCATTATTACGACTTTATCTCATCATAATAACCTCTCACAGGCGTAGCCTTCTAATACTATCACATTGGGGGAGTCGTATTTTGAGACAAATTTTGGAGGGACACAAACATTCAACCCATAACAAGTAACCTCTCTTGTTTGTCTGGATGTGCCAAGTCCAGAAACTGCTATGGCCATATTGCAACCTATGCATGATGCTAACACTAAAAATCGCAGCTCACAGATGGAAAGAATTTGAATACCCATAACTTCATTGAGCTCTGGACTCAATCACCCCTTAAGGGAGGTAACCAATGCCCTACTGCTCTTCTTACTGTTTTATAAGAAAATACGTTTCCTTAGAGTTTGAACCAGTTTGAGTCAGGATTTTAGATAATTTTACTATGTATTATATATAACATGCATATTATAATAACATTTATTTCATTCTTTTTATGAACAAGACTCCATTCTAAATACTTCGTATAAATTATTTCATTTTATCCTCAAAACACTACCATTCAGAGATGAAGACACCAAGGTCCAAAAACTTGTGACTGTCCAAGGTCACACAGAGCCAAACGCAGAAACCAACAGCCTGCTTCCTTCAGGACCCATAATTGTTTTTAATAAGACATTATCTTCTAGTGTATTTGAATAATTCCATATTAGAACTATGCAGAAAGATACTTCTCTTTTAAAAATGCACTTGGTGACAAAGGCTGCTGGGGAAATTGGATTGCTACATGCAGAAAAATGAAACTTGATTCCTATCTCTCCCCATACGTAAAAATTAATTCAAGATTGATCAAAAACTTAAATGTCAGACCTGAAACCATAAATATCCTGGAAGAAAACCTAGGAAAAACTCTTCTGGACATTGGCCTAGGCAAAGAACTTATGGCTAAAACCCCAAAATCAAATGCAACAGAAACAAAACTAAATAAGTGGGACTTAGCCGGGCTCGGGGGCTCAGCCTGTAATCCCGCACCTTTGGGAGGCTGGGGTGAGTAGATTGCCTGAGCCCGCGGGTTCGAGACCCACCTGGGCAACTTGGTGAGACCTCATCTCTACAATAAATCAAAATGGGCCCGGCGTGGTAGCACGTGCCTGTAGTTAAGGCTGAGGCTGAAGGATCGCCGGAGCCCAGCAGTTCGAGGCTGTGGTGACTGGGAGCGGCCACTGCACTCCAGTCTGGGTGACAGAGTAAGACTCCAACTCAAAAAAGAATAAAAATAAAAATAAATAAGTGGGACTTGATTAAACTAAAAAACTTCTGCACAGCAATCATCACCATCATCACCTACAAACCAAAGAAGCAACCTAGAGAATGGGAGAAGATATTTGCAAACTATACATCTGACAAAGAACTAATATCCAGAATTGGCAAATAACTCAAAAATCAGCAAGAAAAAAAGCAAACAACCCCATTAAAAAATGGACAATCAACATGAAAAGACTTCTCTCAAAAAAAGATATGCAAATGGACAAACAAAATATGAAAAATGTTCTACATCACTAATAATCAGGGAAATGCAAATTAAAATCACAATGAGATACCACCTTACCCCAGTCAGATTGGTCATTATTTAAAAAATCAAAAACAATAGATGCTGGCATGGATGCAGTGAAAGGGGAACACTTATACACTGTCAGTGGGAGTGTAAACTGGTACAACCTCTATGGAAAGCAGTATGGTGATTTCTCAAAGAACTAAAAATAGATGTACCATTTGATTCAGCAATCCCACTACTAGATATCTACCCAAAGGAACAGAGATCATTGTATAAAAAAGACACCTGCACCCTCATGTTTATCGTAGTAAAATTCACAATTGCAAAGATGTGAAATCAACCTAAATGTCCATCAACTGATAAGTGAATAATGAAAATGTGGTATATATACACCATAATACGATTCATTCATCAAAAAGAATGAAATAAAGTCTTTTGCAGCAACTTGGCTAGAACTGGAGAACATCATCCCAAGTGAACTAACTCAGGTACGAGAAACAAGCACCACATGTTGTCACTTGTAAGTGGGAGCTAAACTAAGGATCTGCAAACCATAGAGAATTATATAATGAACACTGAAGACTCCGAATGGGGATGGGGGTAGGGTGGAGGGTTGAAAAATCACCTCCCAGGCACAACATGCAGAGGCTGGAATTGTGTATACAATCAAAGACCAGACTTCTTTTCCACTATCACCATACAATGCAGCCATGTAACCAAAAACTATTTGTTCCCCCATAGCTATTGAAATATATATATTTTGTGTGTATGTATATAAATGTGTGTGTGTGTGTGTGTGTGTGTGTGTATATATATATATATATATATATATATATATAATGCACTTGAATTTAGCATATAAAGTTAGAAAATTACATTGTTTTCCAATTTTCTATTCATTTCACAAGTATGACTGGCCAAAAGATTGGTTAGAGACACTACTTCTCTCAGAGTCTCATGAGCTTCTCCAAAGATGAGAGAAATTATACCACTAGTTTTGTAGAAAAGCCAACCGAATGTATAATTTTAATAAATAAGCTGTAGTTAATATTAATTACAGTTTTAAAAATGGAAGTATAGACACTGCTATTATAGCCCAGAACATCTGGAGTCCCTAACCAAAAAACAGGAGTCTTGTATCCGCTTTGTTGTAAAAGGCACAGAAAAGATCAAATAATATATGATTTTTTTTCCTCTTGCATGGGCTGCTGGTCTGAGTCAACTGAGTTAATGATCAAGTACTTGGCTGGATTAGGACTGGGTACCCTAGACTTGGATGAGAACAATAGAGGCTGTGACTACTCAGAGCCAACGGAACAGGCAGACCAAAAACTACTGGGAAGCAAATAAGGCTCAAAGGCCCAAGAGATGGAAGCCAAGCATAAAATCCAAGGTAAAAGGCAGGAATTGAGGCAAAGGCCAAAAAACCTGTGTACTTTAAGTCAAAATTCAAGCTGATCAGAGCCAACCCAGAAGAATATGTTTCCAGAAGAACTTTCTCAACTGCTTCTGATCCCTTCTAGGGGTCAGCAGATATATGATGACAATGGATTCCAAGACTGAGGCTGGGAAGACCACTAAGGATCACAAAATAAAAGCCAAAATTTAAATACTTAAATCTGAATAACTAGAATGGAATGAAGCAACATATTCATTACTTTGGTGAATATCTGAAAGTAGAATCTTTCTCTTGGTGCCATAAATGATTTCCAGTGAGAAATAACATGAGAAAACATGTGTTATGATAATTATAAAGGCTGATAATTCTCAATTCGAGGACATTAGAAGTCCTGATAATATTTAATTGTTACAAAACCATCATGTCTTTTAGACAATCCTTCCACCAAAAGACATGAAGATTAACTGAAATTCAAATCTGAACCATAAGACGACCATCTGAACAATAACATTGCAAAACTACAGCACAGCAAGTAAGTCAATGTGCAAAGATGAAACAAAACTGTAGCCTGCTGAAGAGTATGTTGTGTGCGGCAGGCCACACCAATCTGTGCATATAAATGACTGTCAATATCCAAACCTGAAATAATTTTAATGATGGGAATAAACATTAAATATTTACCAGCTGGTGCACCACTAGATCAATGGGCTCATCTCCCTCCTCTGAGTACATACAATAATGAATGAATAGACTTGGGCTTCCAACAGCAAGAAAAGGATTGCCTGAAAATTGGAAATCAATGATACTGCTATGGTTACATCAATCGGTTAAGTGAGAAAAGAGGCTGCTGTCATTTTTGTCAAATACTGTAATAACAAGAAAAAAAAGCTAAAAGGAAATTTTTCATATGTTTGCTTTACCTACTTTCTAATTTATAAAATGAGTTTTGACAGAAGTCCCGGACCATGTGTACTTTTTTAAAAGAACATATTGTCCCAAACTAACAATGTCTCCTAATACTAAATCCAGTTTCTGTCAATCTGTTCCTAAAAATATTTTAGGTTTAGATTTTCAGTTCGTGTCTAGTGCTAAGAAAATGTACAATGGATAACTACACTTCTTGAGATGAAACAGGAGATTAAGTTACAGGAATCTGTAGAAGAAAAAAAGTGTGATTTTTTTTTTCTTTTAACCTCAATTTTATTCCATGAAATCTCATGCCTTATAAGGCATGCTGAACCAAAAGAGCTCTTAAGTCATGACTTATCATGGGAAATTCTGGTGTTAAAGTTATTGCCTACAAATAAAGATATTGAGCCCTAAGAGTCGATTTGCCTAGTCTTATAGGCTTATTTAAGGAAGTGGTGATAGTAAGAGCTCCACTAAATTACTGAGTTGATCCATTTACATATCCTAGCAGCATGATAATAACACCTCATGACTTCCATTCTCTTCATCCTAGTCAAGTGGCTAAGAAATGCCTGATAGAATATTCTGGCACATCAGCTAGAAACTTTGTTTCAGACTAGTGCATTCTTACTAACCTAAATCAAAGATTTGGCCCAAGTCAACGCTAAGGATGAAACAACAATAACAGATGATAGCAAGGAGACAATCTGGCAGGAGCAGAAAATTCTTCTCTTTGAGAAGAAAATTGGCACTAATTAAAGAGAAATAAAGTTACAATTTGGAACAAGCAAGGAGCCCTAGAAAGCAGAGGCCATTTCAGGGGCCTAAAAATACTTAGTTTCTTCAGCTACTATTTTGAAAATTGCTTTTCCTGTATGATAATATTCAGTAGAATACAGAAGATTTGGAAAGAATGAAAAGACTTGTTAATTTCTATAGCCTAAAATCTATTATTTGTCATACATAGTCTATCTCTGTATTTTCTTGTGTGCAGTATATTTTTTTAAATGATCTCTGAAAAGTTCAATTATTTTTTCTATGAATCTTATGTTTTTGTAAAAATTCTAAAACCTGTAAAGCATGATATCATGAAGGCACACAAATGTCAATAGACAAAATTAGTTTGAAATGTCCTCATTGTTAATCATGTAAGTTGTAAATGTATACATTAGTTTGGTTTTCCTTCTGTTCTCCCAATTTCTACAGACTCTGTGAACCCCCTGGGGAAAAAGCCCAGTCAGTGAGTATGTTTCCTGCAACTAATTATGTCAAGCCATGTATAAAAAAAAATGTGGATATCAATATGCTACCTATTATAAAAGTAATAATTCCCATAAACACGTTGCATTTATTATTTGAACCTCAACTATGTGTTACTACTACCAGGCTAGGAGATGAAGAAATATGGCCATTATCTGGCAGAAAAATCATGCAATTCCAAGCTTTTTTTTAATAAAGTACAGTTCAAATATGAAAACATGCATGTAAAAAGATGGAGGTAGAGAATATTTCAGCTTCCAAAATTCCTCTTGGTGCAAGCATCGCACATATTTGGAAAACAAAATACTTTGAAGAGTCATGTGTTAGTGAGATTGAGACACTTCAAGAATTTGAGGACAAACTCAAATAAAATATTTTTATTAAAGTGTTTTTAAGGACCAGAGACCAGTTAAATATTCCCAGGTTCTATTATGAACAAGCAAGCCAGGAATAGGAATATATCATACTACATCATAGAGGACAAAGGAGTTTGAAGATCCCCGAGAAACATAAGAAGAAAGAAGATCCAGAAAAGGGAGAGCAAGGGGAAAAAAGACGAAGAAGCAGAACCTTGGTAGAGATGAGACCAAGAAAGAAGTCCAGTGAACATAAATATCAAGTACAATATTTTTTCAAAATGTTCTATGTTTCACAATGTCTCCCTCTTCTTCATGATTCCTACCCCATTGTCTACCATATATTCAGAAAACACTAAAAAAGAAACACACACACACACACACACACACACACACACACACTAGGGAGGAACCAAAAAAAAAACCAGAATTATCTTATTTTTTGGAGGATGGGCCCCTTATAGTACAGGCATTTCCTGCTAGTTGAATGT
The DNA here is from genome assembly GCF_000164805.1 of Carlito syrichta. NCBI lineage: Eukaryota > Metazoa > Chordata > Mammalia > Primates > Tarsiidae > Carlito > Carlito syrichta. The sequence continues at coordinate 375,548 of NW_007249317.1, read as the reverse complement.
TATAGGAGTCCATCAGCATCAGTGTACCAGCTAGTGTTGCCAGAGGTTGTGTTTGGCTGCGGGTGAATTTTTTTTTTTTAGATTGATGATGGGTAATTTATGAGCACACTTGCCTGTACCACATTGAATGTTCAGCAATTTTTGACCCAAAACAGCATGACCCTCGTGCACCACCCTCCTTATTCACCCAATCTCTGCCCCAGTGACTTTCCCCCTCCCCACACCTGGATGAAAAAATGTCCTTGAAAAGAAACATTTTGCCAGCATAGGAGAGGTGAGACAAAAAATGGCAGAAGCACTAAAAGGTATCAAAATTGATGAGTTCAAAAGCTATTTTGGACCAGGCTCAGTGGTTTAGCCTGTAATCCCAACACTTTGGGAGGCTGAGAAGAGTGAATTGCCTGAGCCTGCGGGTTTGAGACCATCCCAGGCAAATTGGCAGACCTCGTCTCTACAATAAATCAAAAATTAGGCGGGAGTAGTAGCATGTGCCTGTAGTTCCAGTTACTTGGACGGCTGAGGTGGAAGGATCGTCAGAGCCCAGCAGGTCAATAATGGGGTTGTCATGAGTGTGCAACCGCACTCCAATCTGAGCCACAGAGTGAGACTCCAATTCAAAAATAAAATAGCAGTGGAAAAAGCATCTAGATAGATATATTGCATCAAATAGAGAATACTTTAAAGATGACTGAGGTTTCAACACATAGGAATAAATGCATAAATTTTTATAAATAAATTTTGGGATTGGGGGGTCTCCCGTTATACATTCATTTATGCACTCAAAATTCTTGCTGCTTATTGGATTTCTTGACAAAACCATTCAATGAATCATGTCCAAAGTCTGGATTGTTGGGGGCTGAACAATCACTTTGTGGCTGGAAGGATGGCTATTTGTTGGGTTAATTACATTTATAAAATCTACAAGCAGGACAAATCCAGGTTTTGTGGAGCCCAAAGTTAATACAATCTGAGGAATTATTTTAAAGAAAAAGTCCACAAAAATATAAAGTAAGCAGCCAGGCTCGGTGACTCAGCCTGTAATACCGTGCCTTTGGGAGGCTGAGGTGAGTGGATTGCCTGAGCCCATGGGTTCGAGACCCGCCTGGGCAGCAAGACCTCATCTCTACAATAAAATCAAAAAATTAGCTGGGCGTGGTAGCGTGCACCTGTAATTCCCGGCTACT